>NC_057808.1:22472151-22472810 GCF_018294505.1 Triticum aestivum
CTAAAACTAATGGCACTAACAGACAATTTATAATTTTGCTGACCTAAAAGCAAAAAGAATTAAAAAATAAAGCAAAGAACAAAAGAAAATAAATAATGCAAAACACAAAACAAAAAAACTGAAAAAAAACTATTTTTATAGTAAAGTTAATCACAAACTTGTGATTCACACAAATTTCATAGAATTCAAATTTTAACTATTTAAATTTAAAACTAATGGCACTAACAGAAAGTTTATAAATTTTCTGACCTAAAAGCACAAAGAATTAAAAAATAAAGCAAAAAACAAAAGAAAATAAATAATGCAAAAAACAGAACCAAAAAACTGGAAAAAAAATTATAAAACTGCCACCTATTGGGCCACCACGGCCTGAATACTACTAGAAACCCAACCTGGGCCAGGATTCAGGCCCGCAGAAGGCCCAATATGCCCACAGACAGCACAGTGTGACATTAGGCCCGTAAGCCTGCATTTGAGAGGAGCTCGAGAGGGCAGCCGCAGTGGGGCTTATAAACCACTCCGAGCCCCTCTCAACTAGCGAGGTGGGACTAAACTTTTGGCCGCGGGCAGCGCAAGGCCTTTGGTCCCGGTTGGTGGCACCAACCGGGACCAATGCCCCCCCTTTAGTCCCGGTTGGTGCCACCAACCAGGACCAAAGG
>NC_057808.1:22472869-22473373 GCF_018294505.1 Triticum aestivum
GACTAAACTTTTGGCCGCGACGCGGGCAGCAAGAGGCCTTTGGTCCCGGTTGGTGCGACCAACCGGGACTAAAGGGGTGCATTGGTACCGGTTCGTGGCACCAACCGGGACCAATGCCCCCCTTTAGTCCCGGTTGGTGCCACCAACCGGGACCAAAGGCCGCCGCTTCCCGCCCTTTGCGCTGCTGAAAAGGGACCTTTGGTCCCGGTTGGTGCCACGAACCGGGACCAATGCCCTTGCTATATAACCAGGACTTGTGAAAATTTCACATCTCCGTCGCCTCCCTCGCCAGTTGCCCCCGCCGCCAGGCTGCCCAAATCGCTCACGCGCTCCTCGTCGCCGTCTACGCCGCCGCCAACTCCGTCGCCTCCCCGAGCCCGTGCCGTCCTCGTCGCCGGCATCCCTCAGCCCGCCGTCCTCGTCGTCCCCGTCGTCGCGTGCCTCCCCGAGCCCACCCCTCCACGTCCCTGTCGCCGCCTGCCGTCCCGAGACCGTCGTCCTCGT
>NC_057808.1:22473583-22617772 GCF_018294505.1 Triticum aestivum
TGAAGAGCAGAAGGAGAGGAGAAGGAGTGGAGCAGCAGCAAGACGCCGTCCAATTTTCTGAATTTTTTGAATTTTTTTACAGATATGAACAGTGCATATAGAGGGTGTTTGATCAAATGCTAGATGGCTTTGGGCATTTTTATAATATATGATATTTTTTGTGGTGAGGTACTGATGCAAGACAAAGGTGATGGGAAAATTTCAGAATTTTTGGATTGGTTTAGAATAGGTTTTCAGCAAGGAATTTGAATCTGGTTCAAATTACATTTGAGTGGAATTTGAAAATTTTGAACTATGGATCAGAAGGTTTTTGGTGACATGGAGTGTGGGTACTGTCATGAAGTTGGAGTAAATTTTGTGGTTGTAAAAGAGTTAGGAAAATTTAGAATGTGCTAAATATGTCAAAAAATGTTTTTTTGTTCATATACAGAAAGTTTTTATATATGATCCATGGATGTATGCACTGATATATATGAGAAATGATGTTCATAGAATATTTACCAAGGATATATGTATTTTTGTTCATAGCATTTTTTTCCATTTATATATGTATGTGGCTATAGACGGATATATATGAGAAATGATGATCCATGGAAAAGTTTTATATATGCAAAAGTTACATTTTTAGAAAAGTTTTATATATCTAGCTAGGAAAGGAAGAAGAAGAAAAAGAAGGAGAGGAAAAAGGAAAATAAGAAGAGGAAGAAAGGAGAAGAAGAGGAGAGGAAGAAGAGGAGAAATAAATAAGAAGAGGAAAAAAGAAGAGGAGAAGAAGAAAGGAATAGAAGAGAAGAAGAAAAAATAGAAAAAATTATATTTTTTCTTCTTCTCTCCTCTATTCCTTTCTTCTTCTCCTCTTTTTTTCTTCTTTTTTTTCTTCGATCTTCTCCTCTATTCCTTTTCTTCTTCTCCTCTTTTTATTTCTTCTTCGTTTTCTTATGTTTTATCGGGTCTGTCGTCGTCGATATACCCCTCTCCCGATAACTTCAACACGAGGGGGTCGATATACCCCCTCCCCGCCGATAATATTATTTTCCCATGTACGTATGTCGTCGTTGTCGATATAACCCCCTCCCGATAACTTCAACACGTGGGGGGGTCGATATACCCCCTCCCCGATTACATTATTTTCCCATGTATGTATGTCGTCGTTGTCGATATATATAACTCCCTCCCAGATAACTTCGACATGATGGACGGTCGATATTTATACCCCCTCTCGACCTGATAACTTATACCACGGGAGCACCCCCCGGCCCTCTCGCTCGACCAAAAGTCTCGAGGACACCCAAACCGTAGAAAAGAAGATGTCGGTCTCCTACCCCCTCCCGCCGCGCCCCTACCCTTGAAGCGTTGCCTAGGCCACCCCAAACCCGGAATAAGCTAGGTCTAGGTTTGCACTAATATATCCACCTGCTGTCATGTTTGTGTAATAATTGCCATGTTGTAATATTTGCAGAAACAATGGAGCACAGACGAGATGAGCAAGCAGAAGAGGTGTTGGGGGACATAATCTTAGCCGGAGGTGATATCTTGTCGTATCTTAACGACAATGATGGTCTGGAAGAACAGGGTGAAGAAGCAGGTTACGGTGATCGAAGAGTGGAGGAGGAAATACATGATTATGATGGCTCCGGTGAGCCAATGCTGGTGCAAGAAGGAGCCCGTGGTGACGGCTCCGGTGACCGAACAGAGTCCGGCCAGGTAAATATATTAGTTAAGCCTGTGTTGACTAGCTAATTGATGCATTCATTGTTTTGGTATGTACACATATTAATTAACACTCGTCTTTCTTCTTTTTTCTAGCCCTCTGGATCGAGCACAACTTCGGTAAAGAGACGAGGCCCGAAGAGAAAGTTGCGCTCGGATGAAAGGTTTGAGTTCACAGCAATCGCGCGCGACGGCCAACCGATTGAACCCCTCCGGACAAAGGATGCATTTGCTGCTCAGTGCGGGGTTCTAGTTAGGGACAAGATCCCGATCAGCATCCACCAATGGTATAAGCCTAAGAAGGAAGACCCTGAGGTGTCTTATGTCAATGATATGCAGAAAGATGATCTTTGGACTGAGCTGAAGGCAAATTTCACCCTACCGCCAGAGGAGGATCCGGAGAAGCCAGTTATAGAGCAATTAATCAAGTCTCATGCTCTTAAGAAGATGGCAGACCTATTCAGGAGGTGGAAGAATGAGCTGAAAACGTTTGTCGACAAAGAAGAGACACCAGAATTCATCGGCCGGTATGAGAATATCATAGATCACTAGCCCGCATTTGTGGCCCACAAGACATCGGAAAAGAGTAAGAAGATGTCAGCGACAAACAAGAAGAATGCTGCGAAGAAGAAGCTTCACCATCGCACGGGGTCAGGTGGCTACCTCAAAGCCCGACCTAAGTGGGCCAAGGCTAAGAATGATCTGCTTGAAAAAGGGATCGAACCACAGAGAATGAACTGGACAGACCGTTGCCGGACTTGGTTCTTCGGGGCTGGCGGAACCTTGGACCCTGTATCAGGGAGGTGCGTTTGGACGAACGAGCTTTTGAGAATACCAGTCAAGAAGATTCAGCAATATATCGATAGAGCGCAGGAAGGGGCGTTCGTTCTAGACAGAGAGAACGACGAGCTCACAATGGCCCTCGGGAATCCTTAGCACCCTGGACGGACACGAGGCACGCCAGGCTCCGTTCCGTGGAAGGCTGGTTTTCCGGACGCGGGCGGTTACAAAAGCCAGGAGAGGAGGAAAAAAGTGGAGCAGATCCAAATTCAGAAGCTGCACGAAAGGGTTCAAGCGCTAGAGGAACGAGACGGCAATCGACATGCCGAAACTGCCCCCGAAGCTACACCGCCATCTCAGCGGAGAAGCAGCATGGCTTCCACCGAGCTGCTTCAGCTGGAGCATGCGGCTCCTGCTAGCTACCCCGTGGATGCTATCACGGAGTCTCAACATTGCAACCTTATGGCGGATTGGCAGAACTTCAAAGTCAAGGCGGCTGTTGGCTCTGTTTTACCTCCTGAACCCGGCGCAACCTACCACTGCCGGCCGATTCCAGAAGGATATGCTATGGTGATGGTGGATGAAATAACGGAGGGATTTGAGGAGCTCCAGCTTGACCACCCTACCGATGAAGGGGAGACTCGGTTGGGTTCTGCTCTGAAGACTCCATGCCTATGGCGGAAGGAGCTCATCAAGCTTCCGAACTGGACGGCTCCGGCGAGTAAGGGCACTCCGCCTCCTCCTCCGCCTCCTCCTCCGGCGAGTGATCAGGGCACTCAGCCTCCTTCTCTGACGCGTGGCGGCACTCCGCCTCCTTCTCCGCCAGCGCCGACGCGCCAGAGCAGCCAGCCTCCTCCTTCTCTGCCTCGTCAGCAAGGGCGGAAGAGACCCGCCGCCGCTGCGGCTGCTCCGGCGTGTCGTAGTCCTTCTCCTCCGCCTCGTAAGCAAGGAAAGAAGACAGCCGCAGCCGCTCCGTCTGCTCTGCCGGCGTCTAGCAGTACAGCTGCTAGAGGCGGGAGGCAATACAGATTCGGTCCTTCTCTGAAGACTCCAGAGAAGATACCATACGAGAGGACCGAGGAGGAAACCAGGAAGATCGTGCGAGCCGAAGTGACAAAATTCTTTGAAGGGGTGAAAGCAAAGAAACATCCACCTCCGGAGGAGAAGGTAGAACCGGTGAAAGCAAAGCGCACTCTGGCTGCCCTGACAAAACCACCAAAGTCTCCGCCGAGAGGCTACTATGAGCGCATTCTTGCAAAGACATATGCCGAAGCGGAGCGCATTCTTAAAAGGTTAAAAGAACGACGAGCTGGGAAAAAATTGCCCAGCTCGGCGAACAAGCGAACCAATCGTGCGCCCCGCTCAAGGTGTCAAAAGACATCGTCGCTAATGATCCGAGTATGGTGCCCGGTTATAGCAATCTTGGAGATTACCTGCCCGACGATGTACATTATGAAATCATGGAGGTGGACGAACACAAATACCATTACGGGAAGCCTCTCGTCAAAGATGAAAGATCTCTAAGCACGATGATGCGAAGACTACATGATTGGTACATGAAAACCTGCAGAGAGTCTGATGGGATGGATACTTTGACGCTGAGAGTTAAACCGGAGCATGACCTCGTTGGAATTGATCTGCTGAATGTTCCATTTGAGGATTTCTTCCAGTTTTACAATCAAAAGGCCCTCGATAAAACAACGATCACTTGCTACTGTCTGTAAGTAGTACTACTTCTGTCATTAAGTCTCTCTATATAGGTCAGCTCTTTCATTGCATGTATCTATACTTATCCTCACTATATTATGCAGATTGAAGATCGCCGAATTGAAGAAAAGACAAATCGGTGATATTGGGTTCATTAACACAAATCTCATAGATGCATATACGGTTGAAAAACATCCCAAAGAAGCCGAGGCCAACTTGCTACAATCGTTGGTATTAAATCAAAACAAAGATATAATACTCTTTCCTTACAACTTCAAGTGAGTGTTACTGTCTTGTGCATATTCGGTTTCCCTTATTAGTCCAGGTTATGGTAATGTAATTGATGACTTATGCATGCATGCGCAGCTTCCACTATATTCTCCTAGAGATTAAGATTGAGGAGGGAGTAGTAACCGTCTTAGACTCAAGACGAAAAGATCCCCAGGACTATGCGAACATGACTCAAATGCTCGAGAAGTAAGTTAAATCGATCATTATCCACCATATCAGCAACTTTGTTCATTTCCTGATATCAAGTAATTGTTTTCTTTGTCTAGCAGGGTTTGGAGAAAATTCACCTCAAAAGCTCCGGGACTGCCGAAGAAGCTGCAATTTAATCACCCGAAAGTAAGTACTATAGTAGCATGTTCCGCGCATCTCCTAGTGATTCAAGCGCTAGTTTCATCAATACCATTTAGCATGCTTGCTTATCAGTTTCATTGACCTCTATTTCTTGTAAAGTGGTTGTGGCAGGAACCCGGGAATAATTACTGTGGATACTACGTTTGCGAGTCCATCCGCTACACGACCTGTGAGCGGGGCTACACTGAAGAACAATATGAAGTGCGTAAGCAATAATATTCACAATTTTATTGTATTACCATCATTTGTGTTGAGTTTCATTTATTCATATATATATATATATGTATTGACCCCCTTCTTCAATTAGATGTTTCGGAAGCGGGATGAACTCCTAGCACCAGATCGTATGCGAGGAATTCAAGAGGAATTGGCGGCATTCTTACTTGACCACGTGATCGCTGAAAACGGAGAATACTATGTGGACCATGTGTTCCTATAATTTAATTAGGAGATTGTATTGTAAGAGATAATTATTGTATATATGTAGACGGTAGTGTCGGATAGATATACGAGAACTTGTTGTTCGACCAATATCTCGGAGAAGGAGAGGTGGTCGATATCACTTCTCTCTGTATGCATATGTTCTTGACGATCTTCTATTTCCTTCATTTGATTACTAGCTAGCGTGTCTACTCCTCTCCATACGTATATAGTACGTAGCGTCGACCAAGCATGGAGATAAGAGAGGACACTTCTCTCTATTAATTAGCTAGCTAACACAATATATGAAACACCTAAATTAACCCCCCAAAACCCCAAAACCACCCCCTTTAAAAAAACAAAAACCTCAGCTCCTGCCAGCTGCTGACGCGTGGATGCCTATTGGTCCCGGTTGGTGCCACCAACCGGGACCAAGAGGCAGGGCCTATTGGTCCCGGTTGGTGTCACCAACCGGGACCAAAGGCCCTCCTGCCTGGGCTCCCCGCACCGGCCATGTGGACGGCCTTTAGTCCTGGTTCGTGTAAGAACCGGGACTAAAGGGCTAGGGCATTAGTAACGACCCTTTAGTCCCGGTTCCAGAACCGGGACTAAAGGCCCTTATGAACCGGGGTAAAAGCCCCTTTTCCTACTAGTGATAACAAGAATCCTAGACGGGTATATTGGTGGAGAGTAGTCCTTATCTTGCTCACCAAGTCTTGTGGAATCTTCCCCTTATATGTCATGTGCTGCCCAAACTGGCTCATTAGTGAACCGCCACGGGGTCCTTGGCCCGAGCCACTATTCGGGAGATGATGTGGTGAGTACCCCAAGTCTAGGACATCGTCAATAAGCACAACAGTTTTGATTCAGAATACAATATCTCACTTGTGTCCGTACATCCACCCCTCGTCACTAGCATGGAAAAGTTGCCAAAAGAAGTAACATCTATTATGGACGAGCTTCCGTTGGAGAGGTTACGATTGATGCAACATGAAGGAGTTAAGACGAGATTCATTTATGAGGTCCTGCGTCTATGTGAAGCACTACCGGAATCAGCGCCTTTACCGAGTGCCTCAAAAACATGGTAAAGGGAAAAACTCGGCAAAGGTTTTGCCAAGTGTAGTACTCGGCAAAGGTTTTGCCAAGTGTAGTACTCGGCAAAGGACACCCAGCATACCCCCTTCCAGCAAACAGAAGTTTGCTGAGAACCATTTGTCGGACACTCGGCAGCAAGTTTGTCGAGTGTTTTCATGGTGCTCGGCAAAGGTATAACTCCATAAAAAATAACTAACGGACAACAAAAAAGAGGAAATCAGTCAATTTGCCAGGTGTCAATGTTTTGCCGAGTGTTGCACTCAGTAAAACCTTTTTGCATAACAAAAAGACACCGGCGGTGGCGCTGATGGCTGGAGCTGGTCGCGCTTGCGGTAGGGCGGTGCTCAAGACGACGGACGGGTCTACCTATTGTTGTTTAGGTGCTCATCGCATCAGTACACACGCACATATCACCGGCGAGCTTCTAATCCGAAGCATGTACGTGCATCATGCTTGCCGAGCCACATGCATACATCAATACACAATAAACTGGCATGCATGCATCAACATGCCAACATAACACACGTAGGTACAATGCTAGACAACACACACGCATCACGCCGGCAAGTCGCATAACGAGTTGAAGCCTTTGATCTCCGAGATGCCATAGATGTCCAGGCCACTGCCATGCTCGAGGTTGAACTCGGCCAGCGTCACGAGGAGCTGGCCGAAGAGCACGCTGCACAGGGCGCCGCCCAAGTCGCCGGTCTTCTGCTCTTCTCCGGCGGCAGTGGTGAACAGTGAGGTGAGCTTGGTGTGAGAAGATAGAGAATAAAGAGAGATGAGTGTTTCTGGCTGTGATTGAGATGGAGGAGATAAGGAGAGAGAGAGGGGAAGGCGCAGTCAGATATAGCCAGATGGAAGGCTGCCAAGTGATCAATCCATGTGATTTCCTAAGATTGGTCAAGAGTGTGCTTTCTCTTTGCCAATAAATAAAAGCATTACTTTTACCGAGTGTAACAACTCGTAAATACCAAAAAATATTAGAAAATTTGCAAATGAACCAAAAACTTGGGAATTGCCATCAAATATTGTCTACTTTATGTGAAAATTGGAGTGGAGCCATTTTGCATCCTATTTTTTGTACTTGCTTCACAAAAGATACACATATTTTACATTTAGAAAATAGTAAATAATTTTGTTTTACAAAACAGGTAGAAAATCTATTTGGCAACATTGTTTGTAATGGTAAGATGCACATATGTGTCAAATGTGTGCACATTAAAATAAACTATACGGTGAATATGGCGATCACCTTGGTCATTTGACATGAAAGTCATGAATGTCCATACAAGATAGCCCATTTTGTAAAGGATTTTTTTTTCAAAATTGTCATATTGAAAGTTTGGCATTTTTGCTCGCACCTAATACACATAAAAGGATTCCATGCGAAAGGATTGCATTTCTTAAACTTGTATTCTTTTATTTCAAACGGGGTCAAAATGGCCGGCATGGCTATTAATGAGAAGGGGTCGAATCTCTCAAAGCTCTAAGTGGTTCTTCCACATAATGACTACTTGTGTACCTAAACATGTGTTTTGTTAATTTTGAGGACAGATCTATCACACACTTAAAGTTCAAATTTGAATTACTTTCACGAAATCAACATAAAGTTATTGCAATGTGCGGAAGTAACTAGAGATCTAGAAAATTTATAGAACTTGGGAATTGTCCAGTACATACGGTCTACTTTATGTGAAAATTAGAGTGGTACCAATTTGCATCGTGGTTTTTGTACTTGCTTCACAAAAAATACCCATTATTGACACATAGAAAATAGAAAATGATTATATTGTATAAAAAGTTGAAAACTCTATTTGGCAAGATTGTTTGCATTGCCAATATGCACCTATATATCCAAGTTCACCACATTATCATAAACTATGCAATGAATATAGTCCTCACCTTAATTGTTTGGCTAGAAACTCATGAATTTCCATACTTAATAGCCCATTTTGTGAAGAATTTTTCTCAAAATTGTCGTAATGTAAGTTACGCATTTTTCCTCACAAATAGTACACATAAAATGAGTCCATGCGAAAGGATTGCAGTTTATGAACTTTTATTCATTTTCTTTCATTTCTTCAAAGCGTTCAAAATGACCGACATGACTACTTATAGCAAGGAGTTGAACATTTCCAAACTATAAGTGGTTCTTCCATATAATGAATACTTGTGTACCTAAATATGTTGTTTGCTAATTTTTAGGATAGAGCTATCACACAATTCCAGTTCAAATTGAATTACTATCGGGAAGTCGGCATAAAGTCATTTAAATGTGTGAATGTAACTAGAGACCTAGAAAATCTATAACACTTGGTAGTTGTTCGTCAAATATGGCCTACTTCATGTGAAAATTAGGATAGAACCATTTTGCACCCTGGTTTTTGTAATTGCCTCACAAAAAATACACATTTTTGATACTTAGAAAATAGAAAATGGTATTTTTTGACAAAAAGTACAAAACTCTGTTTGGCAACATTGTTTGTAATGGAAGGATTCACCTATATGCCCAAGTTCACCACATTATCATAAACTATGGAATGAATATGGTCATTGCGTTGGTCATTTGAGACCAAATTTTCCATGGTAAAAAGTGTAAATAATATGGCCTCAAATGTAAAAGTTGTATGCAACTGCTACAGCCAAAACAATGCATTGTAGCTAACACCCCCTTTTGCTGAGTGGGACACTTGGCAAAGACCCCCTTTTTCGGAGTTTAGCACTCGGCAACAACCTGGTTGCCGAGTTTTATTGTTTTACCAAGCGTTTCGTTCACGATACTCGGCCAAGTACCTATTTGCCGAGTTTTAACTTATGCCGAGTACTTCTTTGGTAGGAACTCGGCAAAGATACTATTGTCGACTGCCTAACATACTACACTCGACAAATAGCCTAACATTAAGCAAAGACGAAAATTCCAGTAGTGAAGCTTTAAAAGAACGAGTGCTTGTGTTTAGCGAGTTTCGTGAACCATTGGACTTGTTCATGGAACAGCCGAGGAAAGAGTTCAACTGGACCAAACGCGACGAGCTCCTGTATATGAGTGGAAATGTCTTCGTTAAAACCCGCAAGGCCTTGATGGTGGGCTTCAATGATATGGAGAGCGAGGCCAAGGTGATGCTTGCATCGACCAAGGTGTGTGGAGAAGGTATTACCCTCTTTGGAGCATCGCGTGTGGTGCCCCTCGATGTTGTGTGGAACCCTTCTGTCCAAAGGCAGGCGATTGGACGTGCATATCGAATTAGTCAGCAAAAGATTGTCCATACATACAATGTTATCGCAGAAGGAATACAAAAGAAGGGCAAATATGATATACAAGCTAAGAAGGAGCAAATGTCCAAATTGTTGTTTTCAAGTGAGCCACAGCTTGCGGAGTGCAACCCGTCACCGGAATTTATTTCCATTGACAGTAGATGAAAATCTGAAAGAGATTTTTGTGAATGTACTCCCATCATAGTGACAATAGAACTTATAGATCTCTGGTAAGTGTAAGCTTCTAAGATCAGAATATTGCAATTTCCATATTTTTTTGTGGTACTTATCCTTTTATATCATTTGTGGACAACACACATTCTATCAAATTCTGACTTTATGGATTCTTCAACAAAAGAAGTAAAATTATTTGCAAGGTATTGAAAATAGAAATTCTAAATTGTGATCTTATATGTGCTATGCTTCCTTCGAGTGAAAAAAAATTGAAAATGGCAGCCCTACAATTTTTATATCTATCTGGAAGATGGGGCAGCACCATTCAGGTGCTTCCATTGTTCATGCCGTAAGGAGTGCACACACACACTCCATGCACCAGCCCATAGTTATAGCTAGCCTCGCACAAGTCTGACCAAATAAGCGATCAGGCGTTCTCATCTTGTGTTAACATTTCTTATGTTCTCGTTTTATATTTGTTATGGTCGATCTCTGTTCATTTCCAGATTCACAAGTGTATTATTTTTCAATCAGGGATAGAACAGGCTGGATGCCTCGGACCTAAGGGATCTGCTGTCGTGCCTTGATTGTATGTATGTCATGTATACCGATATCATATTCCATCAGTCTAATTTGTTTGTTTCTGTTATTTTTACAAGGCATCAATACAATGTTTGATGTATGTCATGTGTACTTCACACTTTTTCATCCTTCCCAACAACAATTGCTACACTTCAATCTACAATGTGCGTAGAAGGTGCTGAGAGCCTGACTCGAGTTGCCCATTGTCTATCATCGGGAGATGGAAAATGAATACCCGGACAATGGACATGACTCCTGCACGAGAACAACCTGAAGAAAAAGTTTAGCTTTATTTTGGTCCAAATGTATCATCCACTTTTCTAAAAATGAAATCCTGCTTGTCAAAATGTGTAAATTCGATGTATGTCTTTGAAATTCTGGCTTTTTGGATGTTGTCTTGAAGAAGAGGCGGCACGGTCAGCTAATGAGTCGAAGCAGGTCGACGTGTTGTATGTTGGCTAGAAGAAGAAGCGGCAGGGGCACATGACGAGTCGAAGCCCCCGGTCCAGCCGAGGTGTCAAAGGCTCCAAGTCAGCTGAGATTCAAACGAGGTCGTCGTGTTGGATGTTGCCTTGAAGAAGAGGCGACATGCTGATGCCGAGAAACAAAATTTGTGATGCGGTCGATGCCAGGTTGATGAAGTAACTGCGTGGCGATGATAGTGTACCCGCCCCGTGTAATTCGTGGGGCGACGGTATTGATGATGATTTAGCCTTCGCCATGCCGAACTCTTGGTCGACTCACCAAGGTGATGATCCAATGAGGTTGGCCTCGGCTCGACGAAGCGATGATCTATCTAGCGCAAGTCGGCAGCCCCAGAGGAATGTTGTCGGGCTGGTTTGACACCAACGCGACGGTGAAGATTACCTCGAAAAAGCCTATAAAATTTGTATGTGTTTGAGAATAACACACAATACTCTATGAAAAAATCCTCCAGAAAGTATGTCCAATATCGCGTTGATGCAGAAATATACGAAAATTGATGCACTCCTTGGACTCGACCCGGAGTTTGAACGGTCGGATCGAGCTGAAATTTTGAGAGTTGGTCGTTATAAAAATTTCGTTGCCAATGAACGGTTGGATATTCCAAAGCATGTCCTCGCTGAACGCCTCGCCATAAACACATCTAGATTCTGACCAAGATTCGACAGCGCTCTAGTATATTGGAGATTACCGGAGATTCGTCCATTGGAACACAATGAGATTATAGAGGTTTGTTCTAGATTCAATTCCGCACAATTCTACCAAAGCAATAGTCAAAGCGACACTGGAGGTGGCAGGGATGGCAAACACGAAACGACTGTCCAGAAAAGCTGCACGGTTGCCTGAGAACAATGTTGACATTGAGACCCCGACCTCCATGGATGATTCTCCCGTGATAGATCGTAGTTGATGTTGATGGAAGCTTATCATGCCTCAACTCTCGACCGAGGAGGTATGATCTGCTAACTAGAGATTCGGGCACCGAAGTCGCGCCATGAAGATCTAAGTCGTTGACCGATGGTCCCATTTATCCTTCTTTCGACCACACAGTGGAACTCTCAATGAAAGCACCAATGTCGGTGTCAAAACCAGTAAGCTCGGGTAGGGGGGCCGAGCTATGAGATATGATCGATGGGTAAAACCCTACGTCCTGCTCTTGCTTATATTATGGGTGTATCAATGTAGAGAGTTGATGTACCTCTAGATCGTAAGTTGTGGTCTACACCCTAGGGGTAATGATGATGATGAATGCGAGATGTTGTGTATCGACTAGCCTGGTCTTGGCTTATATAATGCACCGGAGGCCTAGGATAACAATAGTCCTAGACGGGTACATTGGTGGAGAGGAGTCCTTATCTTGACCACCAAGTCTTGTGGAATCTTCCCCGTATATGTCATCCGCTGCCCGAACTGGCTCATTAGTGAACCGTCACGGGGGTCCTTGGCCCGACCCACTATTCGGGAGATGATGTGGTGAGTACCTCTAGTCTAGGACATCATCAATAAGCGCAACAGTTTCGATTCAGAATACAATATCTCTCTTGTGTCCGTACATCCGCCCCTCGTCACTAGCATGGAAAAGTTGCCAAAAGAAGTAACATCTGCTGTGGATGAGCTTCCGTTGGAGAGTTGGAGAGGTTACGATTGATGCAACATGAAGGAGTTAAGACCAGATTCGTTTATGAGGTCCTGCGTCTATGTGAAGCACTACTGGAATCAGCGCCTTAACCGAGTGCCTCAAAAACATGGCAAATTGTAAAAAACTCGGCAAAGGTTTTGCCGAGTGTAGTACTCGGCAAAGGACACCCAGCATACCCCCTTCCGGCAAAGAGAAGTTTGCCGAGAACCATTTGTCGGACACTCGGCAGTAAGTTTGTCGAGCGTTTTCATGGTGCTCTGCAAAGGTTTAAACTCCATAAAAAAAGAACTAAGGGAGAACAAAAAAAGGAGGAAATCAGTCAGTTTGCATGGTGTCAATATCTTGCCGAGTGTTCCACTCGGTAAAACTTTTTTGTAGAACGAAAAGACACCGGCGGCGGCGCTGATGGCTGAAGCTGGTCGCGCTTGCGGTAGGGCGGGGCTCAAGATGACGGACCGGTCTACCTATTGTTGTCTAGGTGCTCATCGCATCAGTACACACGCATATATCAGCCGGCGAGCTCCTAATCCAAAGCATGTACGCGCATCATGACGGCCGAGCCACATGCATACATCAATACACAATAAACCGTCATGCATGCATCGACATGCCAACATAACACACGCACGTACAATGCCAGACAACACACACGCATCACGCCGACAAACCACATAACGAGTTGAAGCCTTCGATCTCTGAGATGCCGTAGATGTTCGGGCCACTTCCATGCTCGAGGTTGAACTCCGCCAGCGTGACGAGCAGCTGGCCGAAGAGCACGCTACACATGGTGCCGCCCAAGTTGCCGGTCTTTTGCTCTTCTTCGGCGGCCAGTGGTGAACAGTGAGAAGTGCTTGGTGTGAGACGATAGAGAAGAAAGAGAGAGGAGGTGTTCGTGGCTGTGATTGAGATGAACGAGATAAGGAGAGAGAGAGGGGAAGGCGCGGTGAGATATAGCCAGATGAAAGGCTGCCACGTGATCAATCCATGTGATTTCGTGAGATTGGTCGAGAGTGTGCTTTCTCTTTGCCAATCAATAAAAGCATGACTTTTACCGAGGGTAACACTCCGTAAGTACCAAAAAATATTAGAAATATTGCAAATGAACCAAAAACTTGAGAATTGCCATCAAATATTGCCTACTTTATGTGAAAATTGGAGTGGAGCCATTTTGCATCCTATTTTTTGTACTTGCCTCACAAAAGATACAATATTTTTACATTTTGAAAATAGTAATTAATTTTGTAGTACAAAACAGGTAGAAAATCTATTTGGCAACATTGTTTGTAATGGTAAGATGCACCTATGTGGCAAATTTGTGCACATTACAATAAACTATGCAGTGAATATGGCGATCACCTTGGTCATTTGACATGAAAGTCATCATGAATGTCCATACACGATAGCCCATTTTGTAAAGGAATTTTTTTTTGAAAATTGTCATATTGAATGTTCGGCATTTTTTCACGCAACTAATACACATAAAAGGGGTCCATGCGAAAGGATTGCATTTTTGAACTTGTATTCTTTTATCCAAAACGGGGTGAAAATGGCCGGCATGGCTATTTATAACAAGGGGTCCAATCTCTCAAAGCTCTAAGTGGTTCTTCCACACAATGACTACTTGTGTACCTAAACATGTTTTTTTTTCATTTTTAGGACAGAGCTATGACACACTTAAAGTTCAAATTTGAATACTTTCAGGAAATCAACATAAAGTCATTGCAATGTGCGGAAGTAACTAGAGATCTACACAATTTATAGAACTTGGGAATTGTCCAGTACATACGGTCTACTTTATGTGAAAATTAGAGTGGTACCAATTTGCATCGTGGCTTTTGTACTTGCTTCAGAAAAAATACCCATTTTTGACACATAGAAAATAGAAAATGATTTTATTGTATAAAAAGTTGAAAACTCTATTTGGCAACATTGTTTGCATTGCCAATATGCACCTATATATCCAAGTTCACCACATTATCATAAACTATGCAATGAATATAGTCCTCACCTTAATCATTTGGCTTGAAACTCATGAATTTCCATACTTCTTAGCCCATTTTGTGAAGGATTTTTTTTCAAAATTGTCGTAATGTAAGTTAGGCATTTTTCATCACAAATAGTACACATAAAATGAGTCCATGCAAAAGGATTGCAGTTTATGAACTTTTATGCATTTTCTTTCATTTTTTCAAAGGGGTCAAAATGACCGGCATGACTATTTATAGCAAGGAGTTGAACATTTCCAAACTATAAGTGGTTCTTCCATATAATGAATACTTGTGTACCTAAATATGTTGTTTGCTAATTTTTAGGACAGAGCTATCACACAATTTCAGTTCAAATTGAATTACTTTCGGGAAATCGGCATAAAATCATTTAAATGTGTGAAAGTAACTAGAGACCTAGAAAATCTATAACACTTGGTAGTTGTCCATCAAATATGGCCTACTTCATGTGAAAATTAGGATAGAACCAGTTTGCACCCTAGTTTTTGTAATTGCCTCACAAAAATACACATTTTTGGTACTTAGAAAATAGGAAATGATATTTTTGTCAAAAAGTTCAAAACTCTATTTGGCAACATGTTTGTAATGGAAGGATTCACCTATATGCCCAAGTTCACCACATTATCATAAACTATGGAATGAATATGGTCATTGCATTGGTCATTTGGGACCAAATTTTTATGGGAAAAGTTTAAATAATATGGCCTCAAATTTAAAAAAATTCGACGTAAAATTATCAGTCTCATCAAAATGAACAACTTTGATTTTTGAAGCATCTTCATCTGAGGTTGTATGCAACTGCTACAGCCAAAACAATGCATTGTAGCTAAGACCCCCTTTTGCCGAGTGGGACACTCGGCAAAGACCCCCTTTTCCGAATTTAGCACTCGGCAACACCCTGGTTGCCGAGTTTTGTTGTTTTACCAAGCGTTTCGTTGGTGATACTCGGCAAAGTACCTATTTGCCGAGTTTTAATTTATGTCGAGTACTTCTTTGGTAGGAACTCGGCAAACATACTATTGCCGACTGCCTAACATACTGCACTCGACAAATAGCCTAACACTAAGCAAAGACGAAAATTCCAGTAGTGAAGCTTTGAAAGAGCCAGTGCTTGTGTTTAACCAGTTTCTTGAACCATTGGACTTGATCATGGAACAGCTGAGGAAAGAGTTCAACTGGACTAAACGCGAGGAGCTCCTGTATATGAGTGGAAATGTCTCCATTAAAACCCGCAAGGCCTTGATGGTGGGCTTCAATGATATGGAGAGCGAGTCCAAGGTGATGCTTGCATCGACCAAGGTGTGTGGAGAAGGTATTACCCTCTTTGGAGCATCGCGTGTGGTGCCCCTCGATGTTGTGTGGAACCCTTCTGTCCAAAGGCAGGCGATTGGACGTGCATATCGAATTGGTCAGCAAAAGATTGTCCATACATACAATCTAATCGCAGAAGGAATACAAGAGAAGGGCAAATATGATATACATGCTAAGAAGGAGCAAATGTCCAAATTGTTTTTTTCAAATGGGCCACAGCTTGCGGATTGCAACCCGTCACCGGAATGTATTTCCATTGACAGGATTTTGGAACAAACGACAGAAGATGACAATCTGAAAGAGACTTTTGTGAATGTACTCCTATCATAGTGACAATAGAACTTATAGATCTCTGGTAAGTGGAAGCTTCTGAGATCAGAATATTGCAATTTCCATATTTGTTTGTGGTACTTATCCTTTTATATCATTTGTGGACAAGCACACGTTCTATCAAATTCTGAATTTATGGATTCTTCAAGAAAAGAAGTAAAATTATTGGCAAGTTATTGAAAATAGACATTCTAAATTTATGTGGTACGCCTCCTTTGGGTGAAAAAAATTGAAATTGGCAGCCCTACAATTTTTATATCTATCTGGAAGATGGGGCAGCACCATTCAGGTGCTTCCATTGTTCATGCCGTAAGGAGTGCACACACACACTCCATGCACCATCCCATAGTTATAGCTAGCCTCGCACAAGTCTGACCAAATAAGCGATCAGGCGCTCTCAAGTCTTGTGTTGACATTTCTTATGTTCTCGCTTTATATTTGTTATGGTCGATCTCTGTTCATTTCCAAATTCACAAGTGTATTATTTTTCAATCAGGGATAGAACAGGCTGGATGCGTCAGACCTAAGGAATCTGCTGGCATGCCTTGGGAGTTTGTATGTCATGTATACCGATATCATATTCCATCAGTCTAATTTGTTTGTTTTTGTTATTTTTAGAAGGCATCAATACAATGTTTGATGTATGTCATGTGTGCTTCACACTTTTTCATCCTTCCCAACAACAATTGCTACACTTCAATCTACAATGTGCGTAGAATGTGCTGAGAGCCTGACTTGAGTTGCCCATTGTCTATCATCGGGAGATGGAAAATGAATATCCGGACAATTGACATGACTCTGCATGAGAACAACCTGAAAAAAAGTTTAGCTTTATTTTGGTCAAAATGTATCATCCACTTTTCTAAAAATGAATTCCTGCTTTTCAAAATGTGTAAATTCCATGTACGTCTTTGAAATTCTGGCTTTTTGGATGTTGTCTTAAAGATAAGGTGGCACGGTCAGCTAACGAGTTGAAGCAGGTCGACGTGTTGTATGTTGGCTAGAAGAAGAATCGGCACGGGCACCTGACGAGTCGAAGCCCTGGTCCAGCCAAGGTGTCAAAGTCTCCACGTCAGCTGACGATTCAAAGCAGGTCGTCGTGTTGTTGGCTTGAAGAAGAGACGACATGCTGATGCCGACAAACAAAATTTGTGACGCGGTCGATGCCAGGTTGATGAAGTAACTGCGTGGCGATGGTAGCGTACCCGCCCCTTGTAATTCGTGGGGGGACGATATTGATGATGATTTAGCCTTCGCCATGCCGAACTCTTGGTCGGCTCACCAAGGTGATGATCAAATGAGGTTGGCCTCGGCTCAACGAAGCGATGATCTATCTAGCGCAAGTCGGCAGCCCTCGAGGAATATTGTCGGGCTGGTTTGACACCAACGCGACGGTGAAGATTACCTCGAAAAGCCTATAAAATTCGTATGTGTTTGAGAATAACACACAATACACTATGAAAAAATCCTTCAGAAAGTATGTCCAATATTGCGTTGATGCACAAATATCCAAAAATTGATGCACTCCTCAGACTGGACCCGGAGTTTGAATGGTCTGATCGAGCTGAAATTTTGAGAAATGGTCGGTATAAAAATTTTGTAGCCAATGAACGGTTGGATATTCCAAAGCATGTCCCCGCTGGACGCTGTACTCCTCGCCCTAAACTCATCTAGATTTCGACCAAGATTTGACAGTGCTCCAATATATTGGAGATTCGTCCATTCGAACACAATGAAATTTTAGAGGTTTGTTCTAGACTCAATTCTGCACAATTACACCAAAGAAATTGTCAAAGCGACACTCGAGGTGGCAGGGATGGCGAACACGAAACCACAGTCCAGAAAAGCTGCACGATTGACTGAGAACAATGTTGACATTGAGGCTCCGAGCTCCATGGATGATTCTCCCGTGATAGATCGTAGTTGATGTTGATGAGAGCTTAACATGCCTCAACTCTTGATGGAGGAGGTATGATCCGCTAACTAGAGATTCGGGCACCGAAGTCGCGCCATGAAGATCTAAGTCATTGACCGATGGTCCCATTTATCCTTGTTTCGACCACACCGCGGAACTCTCAATGAAAGCACCAATGTCGGTGTCAAAACCAGTGAGCTCTGGTAGGGGGCCCGAGCTATGAGATATGATCGATGGGTAAAAAGAGAGAAGGGACACGATGTTTTTACCCAGGCTCGGGCCCTCTTTGAAGAGGTAAAACCCTACGTCCTTCTCTTGCTTATTTTATGGGTCTATCAAAGTAGAGAGTTGATATACCTCTAGATCGTAAGTTGTGGTCTACACCCTAGGAGTAATGATGATGATGAATGTGAGATGTTGTATCGACTAGCCTGGTTTCGGCTTATATAATGTACCGGAGGCCTAGGATAACAAGAGTCCTAGACGGGTACATTGGTGGAGAGGAGTCCTTATCTTGATCACCAAGTCTTGTGCAATCTTCCCCGTATATGTCATGTGCTGCCCGAAGTGGCTCATTAGTGAACCACCACGGGGGTCCTTGGACCGACCCACTGGTCGGGAGATGATGTGGTTAGTACCCCTAGTTTATGACATCGTCAATAAGCGCAACAGTTTCGATTCACAATACAAGATCTCTCTTGTGTCCGTACATCCGCCCCTTGTCGCTAGCATGGAAAAGTTGCCAAAAAAAGTAACATCTACTCTGGACGAGCTTCCGTTGGAGAGGTTACGATTGATGCACCGTGAAGGAGTTAAGACGAGATTCGTTTATGAGGTCCTGCGTCTATGTGAAGCACTACTGGAATCAGCGCCTTTACCGAGTGCCTCAAAAACTCGGTAAAGGAAAAAAAACTCGGCAAAGGTTTTGCCGAGTGTAGTACTCGGCAAAGGTTTTGCCGAGTGTAGTACCCGGCAAAGGACACCCAGCAAGTTTGTAGAGCGTTTTCATGGTGCTCGGCAAAGGTATAACTCCATAAAAAAAGAACTAAAGAACAACAAAAAAGAGGAAATCAGCCAGCTTGCCAGGTGTCAATGTTTTGCCGAGTGATGCGCTCGGTAAAACTTTTTTGCAAAACAAAAAGACACCGGCGGTGGCACTGATGGCTGGAGCTGGTCGCGCTTGCGGTAGGGTGGGGCTCAAGACGACGGACGGGTCTACCTATTGTTTTCTAGGTGCTCATCGCATCAGTACACACGCACATATCAGCCAGCGAGCTTCTAATCCAAAGCATGTACGCACATCATGCTGGCCAAGCCACATGCATACATCAATACACATTAAACTGGCATGCATGCATCAACATGCCAACATAACACACGCACGTACAATGCCAGACAACACACACGCATCACGCCGGCAAACCGCATAACGAGTTGAAGCCTTCGATTTCCAAGATGCCGTAGATGTTCGGGCCGCTGCCATGCTCGAGGTTGAACTCGGCCAGCGTGACGAGCAGCTGGCCGAAGAGCACGCTACACATGGTGCCGCCCAAGTCGCCGGTCGTCTGCTCTTCTCCAGCGGCCAGTGGTGAACAGTAAGATGTGCTTGGTGTGAGAAGATAGATAAGAAAGAGAGAGGAGATGTTTGTGGCTGTGATTGAGAGGGAGGAGATAAGGAGAGAGAGAGGGGGGGAAGGCGCTGTGAGATAAAGCCAGATGGAAGGCTGCCACGTGATCAATCCATGTGGTTTCGTGAGATTGGTCGAGAGTGTGCTTTCTCTTTGGCAATCAGTAAAAGCATGACCTCAAAATACCAAAAAATTGGGAATTGCCATCAAATATTTTCTACTTTATGTGAAAATTGGAGTGGAGCCATTTTGCATCTTTTTTTGTTCTTGCTTCACAAAAGATACACATTTTACATTTAGAAAATAGTAAATAATTTGGTTGTACAAAACAGGTAGAAAATCTATTTGGCAACATTGTTTGTATAGGTAAGATGTACCTGTGTGTCTAATGTGTGCACATTACAATAAACTATGTTGTGAATATGGCGATCACCTTGGTCATTTGACATGAAAGTCACGAATGGCCATACACGATCGCACGTTTTGTAAAGGATTTTTTTTCCAAATTGTCATATTGAATGTTCAGCATTTTCCTCGCAACTAATACAATTAAATGGAGTCCATGCGAAAGAATTGCATTTTTTAACTTGTATTCTTTTTTTTTTAAAACAGGGTCAAAAAATGGCCGGCATGGCTATTCTTGACAAGGGGCCACGTCTATCAACGCACTAAGTGGTTCTTCCACATAATAACTACTTGTGTACCTAAACATGTGTTTTGTTAATTTTATGACAAAGCTATCACACACTTAAAGTTCAAATTTGAATTACTTTAGGAAAATCAACATAAAGTCATTGAAATGTGCGGAAATAACTAGAAATCAACATAAATTGTCCATTACAGACGGTCTACTTTATGTGAAAATTAGAGTGGTACAAATTTGCACCCTGATTTTGTACATGCTTCACAAAAAATACTCATTTTTGACACATAGGAAATAGAAAATGAATTTATTGTATAGAAAGTTGAAAACTCTATTTGGCAACATTGTTTGCAATGCCAATATGCACCTATATATCCAAGTTCACCACATTATCATAAATTGTGCACTGAATATGGTCATCACCTTAATCGTTTGGCTTGAAAGTCATGAATGTCCATACTTCATAGCTCATTTCGTGAAGGATTTTTTTCAAAATTGTTGTAATGTAAGGTAGGCATTTTTTCTCACAAATAGTACACATAAAAGGATTCCATGCGAAAGGATTGCAGTTTTTGAACTTTTATTCATTTTCTTTATTTTTTTTCAAAAGGGGTCAAAATGACCGGCATTATGACAAGGAGTTGAACATTTCCAAACTATAAGTGGTTCTTCCATATAATGACTACGTGTGTCCCTAAAAATGTTGTTTGCTAAATTTTAGGACAAAGCTATCACACCCGGCCAGACACCCTTTGCCCTGGTATACGGGGCAGAAGCAGTTCTCCCCACGGAACTCACCTACGGGTCACCTCGAGTGCTCGCTTATGACGAGCTTAAGCAAGAGCAATTGCGGCAAGATGACGCGACGCTCCTTGAGGAAGATCGTCTTCGAGCAGCTGTGAGAGCAGCACGCTATCAGCAAACCTTGCGCCGCTATCATAGCCGCAAGGTTCATGCCCGAAGCTTTGAGGAAGGCGACCTTGTTCTTCGGCGCGTTCAATCGGCCAAGAATTCCAACAAGTTGACGCCGAAGTGGGAATGCCCTTATCAGGTAATACAAGTCACCAGGCCTGGAGCAGTCCGCCTGGAGACCGAAGATGCTATTCCAGTGAGCAACTCCTGGAACATTGAACATCTTCACAAGTTTTACCCATAAGGCGCGGTTGCCAGGCCTCCCGGCAAACCACCTTTTGTACAAGCCTTGCCGGCAAGGCATGTAACCCTCTGTACAAAGCCAGGCGCAGACCCTGAGCATAAATAAATGAAGCGCTGGCGCCCTAAGTTTTAGCATGCATGCTAGGTTATGTCTCTCCCTCGGTTAGGGTTGATAGTGCTTAGCGGAAACTAAACCCTAGCATAGAGGTCGAGTGTGTGTCTCTCTGTCCCTTTCCGTCCTCTTTAGTTCGTAGGGTACATGGACGTTTCTGCTGAGCTCCGGCACTCCGGCCCCGGCAAGCCAAGGTTGCCAGGGGCTGCAGACACAAGAATCCAACCACGGCAAGCCAAGGCTATCGGGGGCTGCATATTCAGATAAGTCTTCTATCCCCTATTGTGCATTTCCGTATGAAGTTGGGACGTATGAAACCTCGTTTTATTCCTAGGCCACCGTGCTCCCCCTTTCTTCCTATACCCAAGGACTATTCCCTGGGTCAGAACTGGGTCGTAGTCGCGGTGACGAGGAAATAAACGAGGGGCCTAACTCTACTTCGTCCCTGCCTCCGCCAAGACCGTGAGAATGGTCGAATGAAGTAAGGGGACGGCAACGCCTGCTGCCGGGCGACAATGTTTATCTTAAAAATAACAAGGACTGACTCCTTGGCATGGGCCCCGCTCACGCACAAAGAACCCGGCAAGCACCCTTTTTCATTAAAAACATCCCATATAGGTACAGTTCATATGGAATAAAAACATGAGCAAGGGGATTACAAGTTTTAAATTTAACAAATGCCCGCAGGCTTACAAACTGAAAAGAGGTAAGGTGCTCGTAATCCCTTTCTTGTCCCTCTACTCAGAAGGTGGAACGAGACAGCAGGAGGGCAAAAAGAGCGCCTAGGCGAGGTACGAGCAGCAGAAGACGTCGGGAGAGGAGCCGGAAGATGAGGCAGCGGGCCGACAATACGCGACGAAGGCGTTGGTGCCTGCGTACTCCGAGTTGACGGCCCGTCACCCGCCTTCTTCATCTTCTCCGGCCCTCCTACGCCAGCCGCCCAAGGAGGCGACGGGGAACGCGCCAATGGAGAGCTTGACGAGGAAGGCCCTCGGCAGGGCACGAGGCCGATGGAGGGGCGACGCGGTCAGTCGGAGTCGGGATCGGCACCCCCCCCGCCCCCCCCGCACGACGCCCTCGTCGTCGCTGTCGCTGTCCTCCTCGTCACTCCCGCTTGAGGAGGAGTCTTCATCATCTGAGGAGCTCTCCACGCAGCACTTCGGGCGAGTTCTAAGGTCCCCGAAGACCTTGACGGAGAGCAGGCCGTTCTCCATTAACGTGAAGTAGAGAACGAGCCCCGCCGTCAGGCTGTGGATACGAGCAAAAGTCTTCCATCCGCGACGAAGGTACATGATGTGAGGAGCGGGGAAGTCGACGTCGACCCGCGTACCGCCGTTCCCGCAGCCCCTCATTTGCAACCTGAGGATCTGTAGTGGGTCGAGCTCCATCTCCCGAGAAAGCGGGGTAAGGACACGAAGACGACGACGCGGTGGCCGGCGCAGCCTGATGAAGAACTCACGGGGCTGGTCCCCGACGTGACCCTCCATTGGGGGAGGCATCGTTGGCGGGGGCAAGGTCGGCGCGCTGCCCCGTCCCGCTCTTTCCCGAGCGCCGTGGTGACCTCGGCCTCGCCCCCTCCACCTTCCTCTCGTGGCCGGCTCCGCCGCCGCAAGCTCTTGGGAAGGAGGGACGCGCTGTCGAGAGGAGACCCTCGCCGCCACCGTCGAAGGGCAGGCGCCCCCTCTCGCCATGGCAAATGGAAGGAAGGAGACGAGGTGGAAGGAGATGGATGATGAGAGAATGTGGGATGTCATCCCCCTCCCCCGTCTTATAAAGGGGCGGGGTCGTGGCTCGGCCACCCCACCCAGCCAATCTGGCCGTCGAGGGCGCATGGAATCGAGACCGACCCGCTGCTCCAATTAGCGACGGCTCGGTTTCCCGCCTCCACCGCCTGCCACGTTGGGGGCATGGGGGACACGTGGCGAGCAAGCGGAGATCGAGGGGACGGGTTAGGCGACCGTTCTCCACCCCGTGATCGTGGGGCGCGGACGCCATGAAGACCACGACCAAAGTCCACTCAGTAAATGAGCCACGCCTCTGCATTTTCCTATTTTTATGGGGAAGGCGCGAGCCGCCTCTTTACTGTGATGTGACGCATGAGGGCAGCGGCCGCCCCACGCATGCCCCCCATGTCACGCCTGACCCTCCATGATGCGCATTCAACGCGGGTCGTGGGAAAGCACAAGCGAGCGAAGAAATTACTGCGGTAAAATCCCGCCCCGCCTGCCCGCGCACCGTTCTGGGCCCGGCCCAACAACGCGTTGCGCTTATGTGTGGCACAGGCCCGGGGGCTCCTGTCGGTGTACAAAAGTAGGGGCTCTCCTTTTTACCCTTTTACTTGTGCACGGGCATGTAGGGGAACGCGACAGAAAACGAAAATTTTCGGTATAGCGAGCACGCCCAGGACCACTATGGAGACTGCATACAAGGTTTGATCTGATCCGTACCGACTCGAAGCGCAGCGGAAGAAGAGTCGGTGTAGATCGTCGGTGCAGATCCCCGCAGCTAGGATTTACAACCTCCCAACCGCGAGGATGTACTCCCTCTCCGGACAGCCCTTCGGGAGGTGGTCGGATAGTCCCCCGGACAATGTCGCGGACAGCCCTTCGGGAGGACCCTCGAAAGTCGGACGGAGACTCGGACAGCCCTTCGGGAGGACACTCGAACAGCCCCTCGGGAAAAAGATCGAAACTACAATCTCTCTACGGGGTTGCACACATACGGTGTCAGCTATCCGGCAGGGCTTCGCCGTCCAGAACTAGTTCCTGCCGGAAACCCAGACAGCCTTACGGCTCTACGAAACTCTTTTCGTGGGAGGGAGAGAAGAAGCCAGATAATGCATGGCATGTGTATGAGAGCAAGGGATGAGTGTGGAGGGCTGCCCCTCCACCTCTATTTATAGGAAATCCCAAGGGGTAGGTTAGTTTCACACAAAAACCCAAAATGCACATGAATGAAGTCCTTCCACAAGGACCTAGAAGTGAAACCAATGAACAAAAGGGTCCCCAAGGGGGGATACCCCATGTGGCCGGCCACACCCCCATGAGGGGCCCAAAAAATGGGTCCTATCCATCCATGTCATCCCCAAGATCTTTTGGAGCAAAGCCCCAAAAGGTGGCTTTCCATAAAGTAACCATAAAGCTGATTTTCACTATTCACGACGACATTTTTCAGCGTCTGATCGAACTGAAAATATTTATGTGGGCTAAGAACATTTCCAGTACCCACTAAAATGTTTTTCAACGCGTTCCGAAACAATTCTGGTTTTAGTGATTTTCATCTGCGAAACGCATCTGAAGTGGCTCCGGCAGCTCCGGAACATTTCCGGTTTTTATCTCAGAAAATTCCAAAAAGCTTCCAGAATGATTCTGGCATCCTCCAAGAATTATCAGGCATGTGCCGAAACCAATTTGACTTAATGGTGTATCCCGAAACAACTTTTCGGTATCATCGAAACTTATCCGATGACCTCTCTCTGCGGTACGATTCCGCTGTCCGAAACTTTTCGGTGTCCGAAACTTTTTCGGTGATTTTCTCTCAGACTCCCTGTCTAGTATTCAGCAGATAGATGACCCTTAAGCGTGTGACCCTATAGGTTCGGTGAAGTATAGACATGACCTGGAACCCCTTCCGATCAATGATCAACATCGGAGCCGTGGACACCCATATTGACCCCTATACCCACACGAATGAATATTCGAGTGAACCTCCAGTTGCAGTGAGCTATTCCTGTTGCTTCGCGATATGTCACAAACACCCGAGGTGAGATTTATTGCATGCCCATGGACGAACAATTTGTCCACCATGCAAGTTACCTCGTTACCGGTTTTGTTCTCTTTTCTCGTTTCCGTGTTCCGGCATCCCAGTGATCAAATCACAATGTGTCTGGCCAGACGATGATGGATACCGTTACACCGAGAGGGCCCGAGTATATCTCTCCATCGTCGGAGGAGCAAATCCCAATCTTGAGCTATCTTGTTACTTCCTATACTTTTCCGTGAACCCGAAAGCTGCCGTAATAGCCACCCAGTTACGGATGACGTTTAACAAACCCCAAAGTTCACGAAGCAAGCACGAAGGAACTTGATACTCTCATGGTCTAAGGAATTATGCAAACATTAACTATCTCAATGATATTAACCATAAACTTGTGACGAAGGTATCTCATAGCTTAACATCAATTTGGGTCGATTCAACACAAGTGTTCTACCAACATCGCGCCCTCAGAATTGCCAGCATAGACATGCCCATGATCAGGAAAACAGGATCATCATGCAATACATGAGCCAGTCTTAGAGGCAAGACTAGGAATACATTTTACCGTTTAGTATACCACACGTGCACATGAGTTTCCCTCCGAGCCTCGTGGATATTGCAGACTCGGGAATCATTGCAGTTATAGCATGGAAGCTAAACATTCATTACAAACTTTGGAGATACAAAATAACTGTTATTACTGCCTCTAGGGCATATCTCCTACAGACTCCCACTTGCACTAGAGTCATAATCCAGTTACATGGCTTCCCTAACACCAATGGCTATCCGGTGCTGCTCATGCTTTGCTCGGGGTAGAGGCTTTGTCATCGGGTCTGACACGTTCAGATCCGTGTGAACTTTGCGTACTTTCACTAAACCCTCTTCGACATGATGTCGAATGAGTTTATATTTGCGTTGAATATGTCTTGTCTTATGGTGCGAACTTGGCTCCCTTGCCTGAGCCACGGCGCCACTATTATCACAATAGATTTCCACCGGGTCCAGAGCACTTGGAACCACACCAAGGTCTTCAAGAAATTGCTTGATCCATACCGCCTCCTTGGAGGCTTCTGAAGCGGCAACATACTCCGCCTCCGTCGTAGAATCCGCCACAGTCTTTTGTTTGGAACTTTTCCAATCAACTGCGCCGCCGTTCAATATGAAAACATAGCCTGATTGAGATTTGAAGTCATCTGGGTCAGTCATGAAGCCTGCATCAGTGTAACCACTTACAATGAGCTCTTCATCACCTCCGTACACAAGGAGTAAATCCTTGGTCCTTCTGAGGTACTTAAGAATACCCTTGACTGCGGCCCAGTGTTCCAACCCTGGATCACTTTGGTACCGGCTGCTAACACTTAGCGCATAGGAAACATCTGGTCTTGTACATAGCATGGCATACATAATAGAACCAACTGCCGAGGCATATGGAACATCATTCATTTGTACTCGCTCATCCAGAGTCCGAGGACTCTGATTTTTGCAAAGCACTGTGCCAGGTGACATGGGGAGTAGGCCTTTCTTGGAGTTCTCCATGTTGAACCTTTTCAACACCTTGTCAATGTACGTGCTTTGGCTAAGCGCTATCAGGCGTTTTGATCTATCTCTATAGATTCTGATGCCCAATACATATGCCGCTTCGCCTAAGTCTTTCATTGAAAAACTTTTCTTCAATGAGTCTTTTATTTCGCTAAGAAAATTCACGTCATTTCCAATCAATAATATGTCATCCACATACAAGATTAGAAATGCTTTTGCGCTCCCACTAAATTTCTTGTAAACACAAGATTCTTCGTCATTCCTGATGAAGCCAAATTCTTTGACCACTTCATCAAAACGAATGTTCCAGCTCCTTGACGCTTGCTTCAGACCATAAATGGCTTTCTGAAGTTTGCATACCTTTCCAGCATCCTTATGAACGACAAAACCTTCTGGCTGTATCATGTATACATCCTCTTTGAGGTTTCCATTTAGGAAAGCCGTTTTGACATCCATCTGCCATATTTCATAATCGAAATAAGCAGCAATTGCTAGTAATATCCGAACAGACCTAAGCATAGCTACCGGCGAGAAAGTCTCGTCGTAGTCCACTCCTGGAACTTGTGTGAACCCTTTCGCGACAAGTCTAGCTTTGTGGATAGTAATGTTACCATCCGCGTCTGTCTTCCTTTTGAAAATCCATTTACAACCAATCGGCTTTACGCCTTCAGGAAGTTCTTCCAAGTTCCAAACTTGGTTTTCGTACATGGATTCCATTTCGGATTTCATGGCCTTGTGCCATTCCTTTGAGCTGGGCCCCGCCATCGCTTCCTTGTAGTGCGCAGGTTCATCGTCTTCAAGAATGAAGATTTCATTATGAAACCATTCAGGTGGCTGGATAGCCCTACCTGATCTGCGCGGTTCAGTTACAACATTGTCTGAAGTCTCCGCATCATATGCGACAACTTCCGGCTCAGTTGCAGGGATAATGAGCGGAATTTCTTCCGGTTCCTTAGCCATATCAACAGTTACCGAAGATTCACTAATCTCATCAAGTTGTACTGTCCTCCCACTTAATTCTTTGGCGAGAAATTCTTTCTCAAGAAAGACTCCGCTTTTAGCTACAAACACTTTGTGCTCGGAGGGTAGGTAGAAGGAATACCCAATTGTTTCTTTTGGATAACCTACAAAGTTACACTTGTCTGATCTGGGATCGAGTTTGGTAGGTTGTAAACGTTTTACATGTACCTCACATCCCCAAATTTTAAGATGCGACAAACTGGGTTTCTTCCCATTCCACATCTGATGTGGTGTCGTCTTAACAGACTTAGACGGTGCTCTGTTTAGTGTGTGAGCGGCAGTTTCTAGTGCATGACCCCAAAAAGATATCGGCAGATCTGTAAGAGACATCATCGACCTTACCATGTCCAACAGGGTTCGGTTACGTCTTTCCGATACTCCGTTTCTCTGTGGAGTTCCGGGAGGCGTAAGCTGTGAAACGATTCCACGGTCACTCAGATGTTGGCCAAACTCATGACTAAGATATTCGCCTCCGCGATCAGACCGCAGAAACTTAATCTTTTTGTTACGATGATTTTCTACCTCATTCTGAAATTCTTTGAACTTTTCAAAGGTTTCCGACTTATGCTTCATTAAGTAGATATAGCCATACCGACTTAAATCATCAGTAAAAGTCACGAAGTAGAAATACCCACCCCGTGCGGCTGTGCTCATTGGACCACATACATCACTATGTATTATTTCCAATAATTCACCCGCCCGTTCAGGATGACCCGTGAACGGCGTCTTGGTCATTTTCCCCATCAGACAAGCTTCGCATGTGTCAAATGATTCAAAATCAAAGGACGGTAAAACTCCATCTCTCTGGAGTCTTTGCATACGTTTCTTTCCGATGTGGCCAAGCCGACAGTGCCACAAGTAAGTGGTGGTGGTATCAGCCTTCTTAAGGCGTTTGGCATTCACGTTAAAGACATCATTTTCACATTCAAGATTTAGTATGAAAAGGCCCCCAACAATGGGTGCAAATCCATAAAACATATCCTTACAATAAAGTGAACAACCATTGTTCTCAGACTTGTACGAATACCCATCGTGTACTAAACATGATCCGGAGATAATGTTTCTACACAACAGTGGAACAAAATAACAGTTACTTAGTTCTAAGATAAATCCTGAAGGGAGACGTAGAGGCATAATGCCGACGGCTTGAGCGGCGATCCCAGTGCCGTTCCCGACGCGCATTACGACTTCATTCTTTGCCAGCTTGCGCACCTTCTGAAGCCCCTGTATCGAGTTGCAAATGTGAGCAACCGATCCGGTATCAAATACCCAAGACTTAGAATTTTCGCTAGCAAGCAAAACGTCAATGACATTAACCTGTATAACAATTATACCTTTTCCGGTTTTCCCGGTCTTCTTATCTTCCAGATACTTCTTGCAGTTTCTCTTCCAGTGTCCTGTGCCCTTGCAGTAGAAGCACTCAGTTTCATTCTTGGCTCCGCCCTTAGAGTTGCTTTGGGAGCCGGTCTTACCGGCGCCCTTGCCCTTCTTTGGCTTGCCTTTCTTCTTTTTGAAACTGGCGGTTTTATTCACAAGCAACACTTGCTTGCGATTTTTCCGCAGTCCTCCTTCTGTAGTTTTCAGCATGGCGAGCACCTCTTCCGGTGTCTTCTCCATCCCTGTCATGTTGTAGTTCATGACAAAACCGTCGTAAGACGGGGGGAGTGAAGAAAGCAACATGTCCATCATATGGCCAGGTGGAAGTGGAAATTCTAGGGCTTTAAGCCTTTCAGAATAGCCAATCATTTTGACCACGTGTTCACCAACTGAACTACCCTCAGCCATCTTGCAATCCATCAAAGCCTTCATGATATCATATCGCTCAGACTTTGCGGTTTCCTTGTACAGAGCATCCAATTCCCGGATCATATCACGGGCTTTATGGAATTCAAAACGTTTTTGAAGCCCTGGAGTCATGCAAGCTAGCATGAGGCACTGCACTAAGTTGTGATCATCATCCTTAGTGGCCCAGACATTTTGTTCATCTACCGGTGCATCTGCCGCCGGTTTAGCTGGAAGAGCAGTTTCAAGCACGTACAATTTCTTAGCGCTCCTGAGGACAATCCTCAGGTTACGGACCCAGTCCGCATAGTTGTTTCCAGTCGTAGCTAACTTCTCTTTCTCTAACATCGGGCCTAAGTTGAACGCGGTGTTGCGAGCCATTTGATCTACAACGGAAAACACAAGTTTCACTTAGACTTTTGTTTATAATGAAATTTGCACTAGTGAATAAACATTTTTATTCTAAAGTGTGCTCTCACTCAAATCAATATCTCTCAAAATTGATTTTGAGTGATTCAAGATCCAAATATCAATTCAACGTCATAGAATCATCATCTCATGACGAGGATTTCAATTGGTAGGCCAACTTGCCGATCACATCTCTATGTGACTCTTGTTCATCTTTCGATGCGTGTGTTCCGAGCTCAGGACGATCCTGCCATGAACGTCAAGACAACCAAGTGATCTTGCTGCGAGGTCTGACCTCACCCGCCTTACATTTCTCCAATCGTTCGTACCCATGCATCCATGGCGCACCCCGAAAGGATAGATGTTGTGACGGTGCTGCACTTGGGAGAACACTAACTACTTGATATTTGAAGTGAGAGATCACCCTAATAAAAGCGACTACCGCGCAATCAAGAAGGGTGCATCAAGAGGGATAAACATCTCAGGCAATTCATAATAGCATGATATGGTATAGCCTCTTTCTGACGGAGAAGTCTTTCAATTCTTCGTCTTCGGCATTTGCGTCGGTGTTCACCTTCGCGAAGATTGCCACCACCTTGTCGATGCACCAGATAATATTGCTATCTCTATAGCTAATAAAATAAGTGCATTACTTAAGGTTGACACGCAGGTCATTAAAGTGCAATCATATGGCTCCAGCCATCATGCAGAATCATGACACGCAGGTCATGTTAGTTACATCATATAGTCATCTCATACATAATCAAATAGAATATGAGCATTGCTATACCACATCACATGCACATCCTGCAAAACCAAGTTAGACGCCTCTAATCGGTTTATGCAAAATTTTATTTTACGTGGCTTCTAAGGTTTTGACTTAAACCGCAGCTACCAACGTTTTATCATCAAGTATGATTATTCAAGTTGCTAGATTAACATCTCGGGGTGTATGAAACACGAGATAATTAAATCTCGAGCCCCATACTAAACTTCGTCATACGCATGACCCCCGTGCAGATCATATCTGCAATGCCCTTTCATCTGCGAATTTCATCTTTCTTTTGACTATGGCAGAACCCAAAGAACTGATAGCACTTCCATGATCAATCAGGATCACGGATTGCCAGAACTTTGTCAAATTCCACCATGCTGTCTCGAGATTGAGCAAACGCAAATTCTAGGGAAGCAGCAAGAACGTCGGGTAACAGATTTCATCTGTCACCCGCATAAATAATTTTCAGCAATAGATCTCATCTACTCCAAAATTATATTATGCAATACCCATACATCTCCATGTATTCTAGATCATAACCTGCATCTACGCATAGCACGGCTCTTGATGCCACTGTAGGGGAACGCGACAGAAAACGAAAATTTTCGGTATAGCGAGCACGCCCAGGACCACTATGGAGACTGCATACAAGGTTTGATCTGATCCGTACCGACTCGAAGCGCAGCGGAAGAAGAGTCGGTGTAGATCGTCGGTGCAGATCCCCGCAGCTAGGATTTACAACCTCCCAACCGCGAGGATGTACTCCCTCTCCGGACAGCCCTTCGGGAGGCGGTCGGACAGTCCCCCGGACAATGTCGCGGACAGCCCTTCGGGAGGACCCTCGAAACTCGGACGGAGACTCGGACAGCCCTTCGGGAGGACACTCGAACAGCCCCTCGGGCAAAAGATCGAAACTACAATCTCTCTACGGGGTTGCACACATACGGTGTCAGCTATCCGGCAGGGCTTCGCCGTCCAGAACTAGTTCCTGCCGGAACCCAGACAGCCTTACGGCTCTACGAAACTCTTTTCGTGGGAGGGAGAGAAGAAGCCAGATAATGCATGGCATGTGTATGAGAGCAAGGGATGAGTGTGGAGGGCTGCCCCTCCACCTCTATTTATAGGAAATCCCAAGGGGTAGGGTAGTTTCACACAAAAACCCAAAATGCACATGAATGAAGTCCTTCCACAAGGACCTAGAAGTGAAACCAATGAACAAAAGGGTCCCCAAGGGGGGATACCCCATGTGGCCGGCCACACCCCCATGAGGGGCCCAAAAAATGGGTCCTATCCATCCATGTCATCCCCAAGATCTTTTGGAGCAAAGCCCCAAAAGGTGGCTTTCCATAAAGTAACCATAAAGCTGATTTTCACTATTCACGACGACATTTTTCAGCGTCTGATCGAACTGAAAATATTTATGTGGGCTAAGAACATTTCCAGTACCCACTAAAATGATTTTCAACGCGTTCCGAAACAATTCCGGTTTTAGTGATTTTCATCTGCGAAACGCATCTGAAGTGGCTCCGGCAGCTCCGGAACATTTCCGGTTTTTATCTCAGAAAATTCCAAAAAGCTTCCAGAATGATTCTGGCATCCTCCAAGAATTATCAGGCATGTGCCGAAACCAATTTGACTTAATGGTGTATCCCGAAACAACTTTTCGGTATCATCGAAACTTATCCGATGACCTCTCTCTGCGGTACGATTCCGCTGTCCGAAACTTTTCGGTGTCCGAAACTTTTTCGGTGATTTTCTCTCAGACTCCCTGTCTAGTATTCAGCAGATAGATGACCCTTAAGCGTGTGACCCTATAGGTTCGGTGAAGTATAGACATGACCTGGAACCCCTTCCGATCAATGATCAACATCGGAGCCGTGGACACCCATATTGACCCCTATACCCACACGAATGAATATTCGAGTGAACCTCCAGTTGCAGTGAGCTATTCCTGTTGCTTCGCGATATGTCACAAACACCCGAGGTGAGATTTATTGCATGCCCATGGACGAACAATTTGTCCACCATGCAAGTTACCTCGTTACCGGTTTTGTTCTCTTTTCTCGTTTCCGTGTTCCGGCATCCCAGTGATCAAATCACAATGTGTCTGGCCAGACGATGATGGATACCGTTACACCGAGAGGGCCCGAGTATATCTCTCCATCGTCGGAGGAGCAAATCCCAATCTTGAGCTATCTTGTTACTTCCTATACTTTTCCGTGAACCCGAAAGCTGCCGTAATAGCCACCCAGTTACGGATGACGTTTAACAAACCCCAAAGTTCATGAAGCAAGCACGAAGGAACTTGATACTCTCATGGTCTAAGGAATTATGAAACATTAACTATCTCAATGATATTAACCATAAACTTGTGACGAAGGTATCTCATAGCTTAACATCAATTTGGGTCGATTCAACACAAGTGTTCTACCAACATCGCGCCGTCAGAATTGCCAGCATAGACATGCCCATGATCAGGAAAACAGGATCATCATGCAATACATGAGCCAGTCTTAGAGGCAAGACTAGGAATACATTTTACCGTTTACTATACCACACGTGCACATGAGTTTCCCTCCGAGCCTCGTGGATATTGCAGACTCGGGAATCATTGCAGTTATAGCATGGAAGCTAAACATTCATTACAAACTTTGGAGATACAAAATAACTGTTATTACTGCCTCTAGGGCATATCTCCTACAGGGCAGTCAGAACCGCGCCCACGACCACACTAAGTAGGGCAGAGGAGGGAAGCCGAAGGCACAAGACAACCAGAGCAACGCCAAGACCAGAGACACAAAGAGCAGAAGGGCGAGGTAGGGCTCCCCCGGCAAGACCCTTGCCGGGGCGGCCTCCGCGGCCCCAGCAAGAGCCTTGCCGGGGCAGCTTGCCCGATGCCAGCGGAGCGCGCCACCCTTGGGCCAAGGGCTCCAACGCCATCAACCACATTGGGACCAAGGCTCGGGAGGCACCTCCGTGGTGGCATGCAGATCTTTGTGAAGATCAGAAGCATACAAGACCAGATGATCACTAGAAGACGACGATCCTCGGTGGGATCCTAGCCGAGCAAGGCAAGATCCACGAGACCCCTGGCAAGATCCTTGCCGGGGACGACCGCGATGCCACGGCAAGGCCCTCGTCGGGGCCCCGGCAAGGCCCTTGCCCAAGACACCTGCGAGGCCACAATCAGGCCCGCGTCCGCCAAGACTCCACCGCCGTTCCCATACAGCTGCCAGCCCAACCAGCTGGGCAGGCACCTGCGTGGCAACGTGCGGCTTCCAAACCAGCTCAGCAAGCACCTGCGTGGTGGCAGATCTTCGTGAAGACCCTACCACCACGCCATCTCAGCAGCCTGCCAGCCTACATGGCGCTGCACGTGTCACTGGCCTGGAAGCGCGTCGGAGCAAGGCGGAGCGGCGACGGACGGGATGGGCCTCGTCGCCATCCCCGATAAAGCAACGGGCACCTAAGGGAGCGCATTTAATGCGTCTTGTGCCGTAATGACAAGCGATAAGCTTGCATACTGTACACCTTTCCACCTCCTGTGTGCCACTGTGGCAACCCCTTTTGTCTATAAAAGGAGGCCCGCGGCGTCCAGGAAAAGGATTCGGATCTTTTGAGCTGGACATGCACCGTAGCTAGCTCAAGAACACTCAAATACATACACCAAAGAAGGACTAGGGTATTACGCATCCACGCGGCCCGAACCTGGGTAAACGATCCTTGTGCTGACTGCCAGACCCGCTCTTTGCACAACCCCGCGCCCGCCAACCATAGAAGGGATTCCAGTGATCCCATAGGTGTCGTTTCCCTGACACCTGCGCCGGTAACTTCATCATCACCGTCGCCACGCCGTCATGCTGACGGAACTCTCCCTCGGCCTCAACTGGATCAAGAGTACGAGGGACGTCATCGAGCTGAACGTGTGCTGAACACAGAGGTGTCGTACGTTCGGTGCTAGGATCGGTCGGATCATTAAGACGTATGACTACATCAACTGCGTTGATAAAACGCTTCCGCTTTCGGTCTACGAGGGTACGTGGACACACTCTCCCGCTCGTTGCTATGCATCACCAAGATGGATCTTGCGTGTGCGTAGGAATTTTTTTGAAATTACTGTATTCCCCTACAGTAGATAGATGGCTTCTTCTCTCTCTTTGATTCTCAATACCAAGTTCTCCTCGATGTTTTTGGAGATCTATCCATTGTAATCTTCTTTTGCGGTGTGTTTGCCAAGATCCGATGAATGTTGGATTTATGATCAGCTTATCTATGAATATTATTTGAATCTTCTCTGATTTCTTTTATGCATGATTTGGTATCTTTGTAATTCTCTTCGAACTATCGGTTTGGTTTGGCCAACTAGATTGGTTTTTCTTGCAATGGGAGAAGTGCTTAGCTTTGGGTTCAATCTTGCGGTGTCCTCACCCAGTGACAAAGTAGGGGTAGCGAGGCACGTATTGTACTGTTGCCATCGAGGATAAAAAGATGGGGTATACATCATATTGCTTGAGCGTATTCCTCTACATCATGTTATCTTACTTAATGTGTTACTCTGTTCTTCATGAACATAATACTCTAGATGCAGGCAGGAGTCAGTTGATGTGTGGAGTAATAGTAGTAGATGCAGGCAGGACTCGGTCTACTTGACACAGACGTGATGCCTATATTTCATAATCATTGCCTTAGATATCGTCATAACTTTGCGCTTTTCTATCAATTGCTCGACAGTAATTTGTTCACCCACTGTATTATTTTCTATCTTGAGAGAAGCCTCTAGTGAAATCTATGGCCCCGGGGTCTATTTTCTATCATATAAGTTTCCGATCTACTATTTTTCAATCTTTTACTTTCCGATCTATAAACCAAAAAACCCAAAAATATTTACTTTATATTTTGTTTAGTTTTATCTATCTCTATTAGATCTCACTTTGCAAGTGACCGTGAAGGGATTGAAAACCCCTTTATCGCATTGGGTGCAAGTTGTTTGATTGTTTGTGCAGGTATTGGTGATTTGTGCGTTGTCTCCTACTGGATTGATACCTTGGTTCTCAAACTGAGGGAAATACTTATCTCTACTTTGCTGCATCACCCTTTCCTCTTCAAAGGAAAAACCAATACAAGATCAAGAAGTAGCACTCGCGGAGGCGAATATTTGAGTTACGAGTTTGGCCTTCATTTAAAACAATGTGGAATTGTTTCACAACTCACACCACCTGGAACACCACCGCGTAATGGTGTGTCTGAATACCATACTTTACTAGATATGGTGCGTTATATGATGTCTATTACCGATTTACCACTATAATTTTGGGGTTATGCATTAGAGATAGCTGCATTCACGTTAAATAGGGCACCGTCTAAATCAGTTGAGACGACACCGTATGAACTGTGGTTTGGCAAGAAACCTAAGCTGTCGTTGCTTAAAGTTTGGGGATGCGACGCTTATGTCAAAAGGCTTCACCCTGATAAGCTCGAACCTAAACCGGAGAAGTGTGTATTCGTAGGATACCCTAAAGAAACTATTGGGTACACCTTCTACCACAGATCAGAAGGCAAGATGTTTGTTTCTAAGAATGGATCCTTTCTAGAGAAGGAGTTTCTCTCGAAAGAAGTGGGTGGGAGGAAATAGAACTTGATGAGGTAATTGTACCTTCTCTCGAATTGGAAAGTAGCACATCAGAGAAATCCGTTCCCGTGATGCCTACACTAATTAGAAAGGAAGCTAAAGATGATGATCATGAAACTTCGGATCAAGTTACTACGTACTAGACCTCGTAGGTTGAACAAAGCTCGTTCAGCACCAGAGTGGTATGGTAATCTTGTCCTGGAAGTCATGTTATTAGACCATGGCGAACCTATGAACTATGAAGAAGCTATGTTGAGCCCAGATTCTGATAAATGGCTTGAGGCCATGAAATCTGAGATAGGATCCATGTATGAGAACAAAGTATGGACTTTGGTGGACTTGCTCGATAATCGGTAAGCCATAGAAAATAAATGGATCTTCAAGAAGAAGACTGACGCTGATGGTAATGTTACTGGCTACAAAGCTTGAATTGTTGCAAAAGGTTTTCGACAAGTTCAAGTAGTTGACTACGATGAGACTTTCTCACCCTAGTGATGCTTAAGTCTGTCCGAATCATGTTAGCAATTGCCTCATTTTATGATTATGAAATCTGGTAAATGGACGTCAAAACTGCATTCGTTAATGGATTTCTTAAAAGAAGAGTTGTATATGATGCAACCAGAAGGTTTTGTCGATCCTAAAGGTGCTAGAAAGTGTGCAAACTCAAGCGATCCATCTATGGACTAGTGCAAGCATATGGGAGTTGAAATATACGCCTTGATGAGGTGATCAAAACATATGTTTTATATAGACTTATAGTGAAGCCTGTATTTACAAGAAAGTGAGTGGGAGTGTAACATCCCAAATTTTAAATTTGGAATGTTATACATAGGTCATTCATGCACATCATATTTTATCACATTTCTTTTCGCGATCCTCGAAATTCTATGCAACTGAAGGACCCACGGAGAGAGTTGGTGATTTCACGCTTTTCATATTTGAATTTTCTCAAATATCGAAACAAGGATCATTTTGGTTTTAATTATTTTCTCTCTGAAAATATTTCCAATATAAAAATAAACGAGAGGAGATAATATGACTTCTCCAAAATAAAAGAAATATTGGAGGAAAATATTAAAATCAAATAAATATTTTATTTGGATTTTATTGCTATTTTATTTGAATTAGAAAAAAATATGCATTTTTCAAAGTTTCATTTTAGGGCCAAGAAAATGCTCACTTTGTTCTAAATATTCTATTTAGACAGTGAAAATTTGTTTTGGTATTTTTAGATTTTTATTTTATTTTCTAGGATTTTTCCGGCGGAATCTGTTTTTAAAAAAAATCTTCGCGGACCGATCTGGGCCGAAGCCCAGCCGGCCCTGCACCGCAGCGGCCTCCCCGCGCGCGCGCGCCCCATGCCCGAGCCGGACTCCGCCGGAGTCCGGGACACCGCCGCCGCCCGGTTGCCCTTACCCCAAGCAGAGTCGCGCCCCTCCCCTTTATAACCTGCCCCGCCGCCGCCCTCACCCCGCTCCCCATCGCAGCAGCAGCAGCACGCAGCAACCGCGGTCACCCCGCAGCCACCTCACCTCGCCGGAGCCGCCGCCGCCGTTCGCCGGATCCAACGCCCGGTTTTTTCGGTTTAGGTAAAAAACCGATCGGTTTTTTAAGAAACCCTAGATGTGTTTTTTTATTTTGTTCGGTTCGGTTATTTAACGGACATTCGTCCGTTCGTTCGTTTTAACGAACGCTGTTCCTCAGTTAGCGCAGACAGCGAACGTTCGTTCGTTAACCTGTTCGTCTTGTTTTTTCTAGGGTTTTTCTGCGATTATTTTCGATCGCGATTTCTGCCCTGATCTTCGTTTTAGTTTATCTTTTCGCTCGTTTATCCAAATCAGGTGAAATAAGCGCCTAGACCTTCATCTCGAAGCCCTCTTTCTGTTTAACCAACTTGAACAAGATTTTGGAACTGTAAATTTGACTTTAGTCCAGATTAGTAAACGGATCTTGTTTCTTTCGTAGTTTGAGTTTCGTTGCTCCGTTTGATTTGATTCTTTTTGCAAACCGGAGTTCTTTAGTTGAACTTTCTGGTTATATCTTCTTATTTGAGTTTAGCCATGCATCTTTGCTTGAGTGCTTATGTATGATATTGTTTGTTTGCGATAGAATTCCCGGAGTGCGAAGCGTGCTACTACGAGTCTCTAGGATTTGCAGATTGTCAGCAAGGCAAGTAACACATTGATCATTGCTACCTCTTGAGCACTGCGTTGGTTTTCCCTTGAAGAGGAAAGGGTGATGCAGTAAAGTAGCGTAAGTATTTCCCTCAGTTTTTGAGAACCAAGGTATCAATCCAGTAGGAGATCACGCACGAGTCCCTCGTACCTACACAAACAAATAAGAATCTCGCAACCAACGCGATATAGGGGTTGTTAATCCCTCAGCGGTCACTTACGAGAGTGAGATCTGATAGATATGATAAGATAATTTTTTTGGTTTTTTTATGATAAAGATGCAAAGTAAAATAAAAGGCAAAAGCAATAACTAAGTGTTGGAAGATTAATATGATGGAAAATAGACCCGGGGCCATAGGTTTCACTAGTGGCTTCTCTCGAGAGCATAAATATTACGGTGGGTGAACAAATTACTGTTGAGGAATTGATAGAATTGAGCATAGTTATGAGAATATCTAGGTATGATCACGTATATAGGCATCACGTCCGTGACAAGTAGACCGACTCCTGCCTGCATCTACTACTATTACTCCACAGATCGACCGCTATCCAGCATGCATCTAGAGTATTAAGTTCAAAAGAACAGAGTAACGCTTTAAGCAAGATGACATGATGTAGAGGGATAAACTCATGCAATATGAAATAAACCCCATCTTGGTATCCTCGATGGCAACAATACAATATGTGCCTTGCTGCCCCTGCTGTCACTGGGAAAGGACACCGCAAGATTGAACCCAAAGCTAAGCACTTCTCCCATTGCAAGAAAGATCAATCTAGTAGGCCAAACCAAACTGATAATTCGAAGAGACTTGCAAAGATAACCAATCATACATAAAAGAATTCAGAGAAGATTCAAATATTGTTCATAGATAAACTTGATCATAAACCCACAATTCATCGGTCTCAACAAACACGCCGCAAAAGAAGATTACATCGAATAGATCTCCGGGAGAATCGTGGAGAACTTTGTATTGAGATCCAAAGAGAGAGAAGAAGACATATAGCTAATAACTATGGACCCGAAGGTCTGAGGTAAACTACTCACACATCATCGGAGAGGCTATGGTGTTGATGTAGAAGCCCTCCGTGATATATGCACCATCCGGCGGAGCGCCAGAAAAGGCCCCAAGACGGGATCTCACGGGTATAGAAGGTTGCGGCGTTGGAATTAGGTTTTTGGCGCCGTATCGGGTAGTTTGGGGGTATGTAGGTATATATAGGAGGAAGAAGTACGTCGGTGGAGCAACGTGGGCCCCATGAGGGTTGAGGGCGCGCCCAGGGGGTAGGCGCGCCCCCTACCTTGTGCCCTCCTGGTTCCTTTCCTGACGTAGGGTCCAAGTCCTCTAGATCACGTTTGTTTCGAAAATCACGTTCCCGAAGGTTTCATTCCGTTTGGACTCCGTTTGATATTCTTTTTCTGCGAAACACTGAAATAGGCAAAAAAAACAGCAATTCTGGGCTGGGCCTCCGGTTAATAGGTTAGTCCCAAAAATAATATAAAAGTGTATAATAAAGCCCATCAATCATACTCTTTTCATACCCAGTTTTTATGCATTAGTTACAATCCTCCAACACTGCATGATTAGGATGTGATTAACTTGTGGGTATTGGGAAGTAGATGATGAGGTAGAACCTATTACCTATTTTGTTATCAAACCCTTGGGAGTTACTTCTACGTTATGCTTATACTGCTATGCTATGCTCATAGACGTGGTTTGGGTGAGTGAATCCATGACAGATGTGAGATTGTTAATTAATGGTTAACTTAAGGTGGATACTTGAATACACATCTGGGTGGATTGTTGGTTTGGGCACCTGGAGAATCCAGTGTTGCCCTAGGATATCCCGGAGTACCCGTGTGATCATCCTACGGTCCACCACCCAGGCTCAAAGGGATCATAAGATTATTCATGCTAGAAACTTCCGTGTGCAGCCACAAGCTATTATGGGCTCTAGCATAGTTAAGTAGGTTGCATGACCTCTTTCAGTGGTAGGCTAGCAGATGTAGAGGGAAAGTAGGTGTAACTGTCTACCCAGAGTAAAGAGTAAATGTTTCTGAAAGACTGTGTCTCGTTCATCCGTTTCTCAAACATCATGTAGTGCGAGAAATCCAACGGAGGAGATCGAGTCTTGTGGGGAAAAGTGTGCAAACCTCTGCAGAGTGTATAAACTAATCATGGTTAGCCGTGTCCGCGGTTATGGACATCTTGAGTATCGTGTACTTGAATTATTGATTTGATCTCATCACTCTAAATTAATTTGTTGGGTTGTAAATGATTACTTTAATTGGGATTGAGTTGGAGGAACCTTCTCAATGATGTTTCAACCACCATGATAGTTAAATGAAAATCTATTCCTTTGTTGTAGGGAAAAATTGGCTTTTCGCAAAACATTATAACCATAGAGCCTCCACCAGCCATATTTGCATGTAGTGTTAGCATTTATCTGTTTATTGCTCTAATGTGTTATATTGCCAGCATATTCCATGTGCTGACCCGTTTAGGGCTGCAACATATCATGTTGCAGACTTTTCAGACGAAGAGTAAGGTGCGCTAGGCCGTTTGTCATGCACTCAGCTATGCCGTTGGAGTTGACGGACTCACTTTATCTTCCAAGCCTTCTGCTGTTATTTTATTTAGATGGCCTTAAGCCATATCTATTTTAATATTTTCTCTTTTGGAGACATTCGATGTAATAAGTGTGTGATTGCTACTCTGTTATAAACCCTTCAAGTACTGTGTGTGTCAGCATTACCGATCCAGGGATGACACTGAAGCACAGAGACTTGACCGTCTGAGGTTGGGTCGCTACAAGATGGTATCAGAGCACACGCTGAATGTAGGACACGACCACTAAAATGAGCCATAGGTCACTCTTCTCTACTCATTTGTGACTCCTATCCATTAATTTTCTACTCTTTAGGATGGCGGACTCAAGGAACAAGTTTGCACAACCGGATGAAGACACACCCTTTGGACGACACTTGAAGGAAGTCACTAGGTACCTAAACATCGGAATACCAACCTTCACCGAGACCTACACCGCCACTTTACCAGAAGAGGAGCGCTGGATGATTCGAGTTCAAGTTCCAGGATGGACATTCACGCCAGTTACTGAGCCCATAGAATTTTCCTTTGATGCACCAACCTGGAGTTTAGGAAAGAGCATGGCAGCCCATATCGCCATGGGACGCATTGGTGAAGTCTACAGCAAGGATCTCAAAGACACTATCTACCAGATATGTGGGCGCCGAGATGAGCAATGGGAGATGATCAGCACCATGAGAGACTGGTCCATTGCAGCTTTCATCCAGGAGTTAAACCAGCACATCCATCGACAGGAGAACCAGATGTGCGCAAGCATGCTAGATTTGAAGAAGGCGATGACCAGGAACATGGAGCTAGAAGAGGAACTCAAGTCTACTCGCGACGGATATGAGGAAGAAATCGCAATACTTGTGGAGAAGAACGACGACATGACAAGGAAGCTAGGAATATTTATGGGAGACCCCACACCAAGAGGAGAAGACGACGAACCCAAGGAAATTCGTTCTGAAGACTACATCATCATCGACGACACCGACTCCGACCCTGATGGTAGTGATGATGATTATGAAGACGAAGCTGGAGCAGATATCATGGAGCCTTCCACCGATCAATATTTCTAGATGCCCACCATATGATTAGTAGTTTTCCCTCATGTATATAGTAGTAGTCCGAGCACTTTTGTAACGATAGTTCTAGACCGATTGTATGCCCTTGCTTGAATTGATTTGGTGTGATATGATTGTGTTTGTCTCATGTGCATATGTGTAGTGCTTTCTCACTAGACCTCATTTCTATTCTAATCTCTCCCCTCTGAACCCATCAGATGCCTCCGAGACGTGACACCGGATTTGTCTTCCCACCGGAGATCACTCAGTTGATCCAACAGCAGAATGCCTTGATGCAGATATTAGTCAGAACCAAGGAAACAACAACAACAACAACAACAACAACAACAACAACAACCCGCCGCCACCACCACCAGTTGACAACTTAGCCCGTTTTCTGAGGTTGCAGCCGCCGGTGTTTTCCAGTAGCACCGAGCCAATAGTTGCCGATGACTGGCTACGGAAGATTGGAAGGGAATTAACCACCGCGGGTTGCACAAATGCTGATAAGGTGCGCTTTGCCGGACATCAATTGGATGGACCAGCAGCTTCATGGTGGGAGAATTACATGACCACTTTCCCTATAGCCAATATCACTTGGGATCAGTTTCAGCAAGCATTCCGCACAACCCATGTCTCAACTGGAGCTATGAGCATGAAGAAGCGCGAGTTTCGCAACTTGCGCCAGGGAAATCGTATTGTGGCTCAGTACGTAGATGACTTTAGTAAGCTATCTCGCTATGCCCCAGATGATGTGGCCACAGATGCCGCGAAGCAGGAGAATTTTATGGAAGGGCTGAATGATGAGATGAGCATGCAGTTGATGGTGGCAAAATTTAACAACTACCAGGTGGTGGTAGACAAGGCTCTTATGATTGAAGGGAAGCAGCAGCAGATTGAGAGCCGCAAGAGGAAGTATGGACAAGGAAAGTACAAATCTGGAGCTCAATAGAAGCCCCGTTTTACCCCGAACTCGGGAGGATTTACCCATAACCATGGAGGCCATACCCACAATGGAGGAAGTTCGCATAACCATAGTGGCCCCAAGAATGGGAATGGGAATGGAGCAAGCAGCAATCAGAACTGCTCTAATCCAGCCACACCCGCCAAGAAGGACCTAAGTCACATTACTTTTTTCAAGTGCGGGAAGACTGGACACTATGCCACTGAGTGCCCTGAAGCGAAGAACGGAAATGGCAATGGAAGATCTAGGAAGAAGCCCAACCCTTTCAATAGGGGACAAGTGAACCACGTGAACATGGAGGAGGTTGAAGAGCAGCCTGATGCAGTTGTCAATAAGTTTTTGGTTAAGTCATTTACTGCCATTGTTCTTTTTTATACTGGTGCATCGCATTCATATATTTCAAGGGGATTCGTGGATAAATATAAGTTGCCCACTAAAGTACTTAGGACACCTATGTTAGTAAGCTCACCAGGAGCGGAGTATATGGCAAGTCAAGGATGTTTTCAGATGCCATTGACCATTGGAAGCCATGTTTTCCCCTCAGACCTGATAATTTTGGAGTCACAAGGATTGGATGTGATACTAGGAATGGACTGGCTATCGATGTATGGGGGAAACATCGATTGCGCCAGTAAGTCAATTTTACTTACCACCCCGGAAGGAAAAAGGATCAAGTATGTATCCATGCATGCGCCTAGGAAGACTCAAGTAAATTCTCTCTCAGGAGTTGTTCAGGAGGAAGTGCCTGTAGTGAAGGATTACCCAGAAGTATTTCCAGAGGAGCTACCAGGCATGCCGCCAGATTGAGACATCGAGTTTTTGATAGAGCTGTTGCCAGGCACCGGACCGATATCGAAGAGACCGTACCGGATGCCAGCAGATGATCTGGAAGAGATCAAGAAACAGATTAAGGAGTTATTGGAAAAGGTTACATTCGACGAAGTTCATCACCATGGGAAGTCCCAGTGCTCTTGGTTGAGAAGAAGGATGGATCTTTAAGAATGGTTGTTGATTATCGTGCTTTGAATGAGGTGACAATCAAGAACAAGTACCCACTGCCGATGATCAATGATTTTTTTGACCAGTTGCAAGGAGCTAAAGTATTTTCCAAGATTGATCTGCGATCAGGATACCACCAGCTGAAGATTCAAGAAAAAGGATATACCAAAAACAGCTTTCACCACGAGGTACGGGTTATATGAGTATACGGTTATGTCATTTGGATTGACTAATGCCCCCTGCCTATTTCATGAGCATGATGAACAAGGTATTCATGGAGTTCTTGGATAAGTTTGTCGTGGTGTTGCTACCTCTTGAGCACTGCGTTGGTTTTCCCTTGAAGAGGAAAGGGTGATGTAGTAAAGCAGCGCAAGTATTTCCCTCAGTTTTTGAGAACCAAGGTATCAATCTAGTAGGAGGCCACACACGAGTCCCTCGCACCTACACAAACAAATAAATCCTCGCAACCAACGCAATAAAGGGGTTGTCAATCCCTTCACGGTCACTTACGAGAGTGACATCTGATATATATGATAAGATAATATTTTTTGGTATTTTTATAATAAAGATGCAAAGTAAAATAAAAGGCAATGAAAATAGATAAGTGTTGGAAGATTAATATGATGGAAAATAGACCCGGGGGCCATAGGTTTCACTAGTGGCTTCTCTCGAGAGCATATGTATTACGGTGGGTGAACAAATTACTGTTGAGCAATTGATAGAATTGAGCATAGTTATGAGAATATCTAGGTATGATCATGTATATAGGCATCACGTCCGCGACAAGTAGAGCGACTACTGCCTGCATCTACTACTATTACTCCACACATCGACTGCTATCCAACATGCATCTAGAGTATTAAGTTCAAAAGAACATAGTAACACTTTAAGTAAGATGACATGATGTAGCGGGATAAACTCATGCAATATGATATAAACCCCATCTTGTTATCCTCGATGGCAATAATACAATACGTGCCTTGCTGCCCCTACTGTCACTGGGAAAGGACATCGCAAGATTGAACCCAAAGCTAAGCACTTCTCCCATTGCAAGAAAGATCAATCTAGTAGGCCAAACCAAACTGATAATTCGAAGAGACTTGCACAGATAACCAATCTTACATAAAAGAATTGAGAGAAGATTCAAATATTGTTCATAGATAAACTTGGTCATAAACCCACAATTCATCGGTCTCAACAAACACACCGCAAAAGAAGATTACATCGAATAGATCTCCACAAGAGAGGGGGAGAACATTGTATTGAGATCCAAAAAGAGAGAAGAAGCCATCTAGCTAATAACTATGGACCTGAAGGTCTGAGGTAAACTCCTCACACATCATCGGAGAGGCTATGGTGTTGATGTAGAAGCCCTCCATGATCGATGCCCCCTCCGGCGGAGCTCCGGAAAAGGCCCCACGATGGGATCTCACGGGTAGAGAAGGTTGCGGCGGTGGAATTAGGTTTTTGGCTCCGTATCTGGTAGTTTGGGGGTACGTAGGTATATATAGGAGGAAGAAGTATGTCGGTGGAGCAACATGGGGCCCACGAGGGTGGAGGGCGCGCCCGGGGGGTTAGGCGCGCCCCCCTACCTCGTGCCTTCCTGGTTGATGTCTTGATGTAGGGTCCAAGTCCTCTGGATCACGTTCGTTCCAAAAATCACGTTCCCGAAGGTTTCATTCTGTTTGGACTCCGTTTGATATTCTTTTTCTGCGAAACTCTGAAATAGGCAAAAAACAGCAATTCTGGGCTGGGCCTCCGGTTAATAGGTTAGTCCCAAAAATAATATAAAAGTGTATAATAAAGCCCAATAATGTCCAAAACAGAATATAATATAGCATGGAACAATCAAAAATTATAGATACGTTGGAGACGTATCAAGCATCCCCAAGCTTAGTTCCTGCTCGTCCTCGAGTAGGTAAATGATAAAAACATAATTTTTGATGTGGAATGCTACTTAGCATAATTTTCAATGTAATTCTTCTTATTGTGGCACGACTGTTCAGATTTAATATGATTCAAGATAAAAGTTTAATGTTCACATAAAACAATAATACTTCAAGCATGCTAACCAAGGAATTATGTATTATCAAAATAACATAGCCAAAGCAAGTTATCCCAACAAAATCATATAGCCTGGCTATGCTCCATCTTCCCCACACAAAATATGCACATCATGTACAACCTCGGTTTTAGCCAAGCAATTGGTTCATACTTTTTAACACGCTTCGGCCTTTTCAACTCTTACGCAATACATTAGTGCAAGCCATGGATATAGCACTATGGTGGAAATAGGTATAATGGTAGGGGTTATGTGGGAAGACAAAAAAGGAGAAAGTCCCACATCAACGAGGCTAATCAACGGGCTATGGAGATGCCCATCAATTGATGTCAATGCAAGGAGTAGGGATTGCCATGCAATGGATGCACTAGAGCTATAAGTGTATGAAAGCTCAAACAAAAGAAACTAAGTGGGTGTGCATCCAACTTGCTTGCTCATGAAGACCTCGGGCATTTGAGGAAGCCCGTCATTGGAATATACAAGCCAAGTTCTACAATGAAATTTCCCACTAGTATACGAAAGGACAAAACGAGAGACTATCTATATGAAGATTACGGTGCTACTTTGAAGCACAAGTTTGGTAAAAGGATAGTAACATTGTCCCTTCTTTCTTTTTCTCTCAATTTTTTTATTTGGGCCTTTTCTCTTTTTTTATGGCCTCTTTTTTTTAGTCCGGTGTCTCATCCCAACTTGTGGGGGAATCATAGTCTCCATCATCCTTTCCTCACTTGGGACAATGCTCTAATAATGATGATCATCACACCTTTATTTACTTACAACTCATGAATTACAACTCAATACTTAGAACAAAATATGACTCTATGTGGATGCCTCCGGCGGTGTACCAGGATATGCAATGAATCAAGAGCGACATGTATGAAATAATTATGAATGGTGGTTTTGCCACAAATACAATGTCAACTACATGATCATGCAAATCAATATGACAATGATGGAGTGTGTCATGATAAACGAAACGACGGAAAGTTGCATGGCAATATATCTCGGAATGGCTATGGAAATGCCATAATAGGTAGGTATGGTGGCTGTTTTGAGGAAGATATGAGGAGGTTTATGTGTGATAGAGCGTATCATATCACGGGTTTTGGATGCACCGGCGAAGTTTGCACCAACTCTCAAGGTGAGAAAGGGCAATGCACGGTACCAAAGAGGCTAGAAAATTGCGGAAAGGTAAGTGTGCGTATAATCCATGGACTCACATTAGTCATAAAGAACTCATATACTTATTGCAAAAATTTATTATCCCTCGAAGCAAAGTACTACTACGCATGCTCCTAGGGGAAGGGTTGGTAGGAGTTAACCATCGTGCGATCCCGACCGCCACACAAAGGATGACAATCAATAAATACCTCATGCTCCGACTTTGTTACATAACGGTTCACCATACGTGCATGCTACAGGAATCACAAACTCCAACACAAGTATTTTTCAATTCCACAATTACTCAACTAGCACAACTATGATATTACCACCTTTATATCTCAAAACAATTATCAAGCATCAAATTTCTCATGATATTATAATTAAAGCAAACTGCCATGATATTTCAAGACTCTCAAAATAATATAAGTGAAGCATGAGAGATCAATAGTTTCTATAAAACAAATCTACCGCCGTGCTCTAAAAGATATAAGTGAAGCAATAGAGCAAAAACTATATAACTCAAAAGATATAAGTGAAGCACATAGAGCATTCTAACAATTTCCGAATCATGTGTGTCTCTCTCAAAAGGTGTGTACAGCAAGGATGATTGTGGCAAACTAACGAATAAAGACTCAAATAATACAAGACGCTCCAAGCAAAACACATATCGTGTAGTGAATAAAACTATAGCTCCAAGTAAAGTTACCGATGGAAGTAGACGAAAGAGGGGATGCCTTCCGGGGCATCCCCAAGCTTTGGCTTTTAGGTGTCCTTAGATTATCTTGGGATGCCATGGGCATCCCCAAGCTTAGTCTCTTGCCACTCCTTGTTCCATAATCCATCAAATCTTCTACCCAAAACTTGAAAACTTCACAACACAAAACTTAACAGAAAATCTCGTGAGCTCCGTTAGCGAAAGAAAACAAAACACCACTTCAAGGTACTGTAATGAACTCATTCTTTGTTTATATTGGTGTTAAACCTACTGTATTCCAACTTCTCTATGGTTTATAAGCTATTTTACTAGCCATAGATTCATCAAAATAAGCAAACAACACACGAAAAACAGAATCTGTCAAAAACAGAACTGTCTGTAGTAATCTGTAACTAACGCAAACTTCTGGAACTCCAAAAATTCAGACAAAATAGGAAGACCTAGAAAATTTGTTTATTGATCAGCAGAAATTGGAATCAATATTTTATCACGTTCTGGTGAGTTTTAACAATTATTTTCGTGAACAGAAAGTTTTTGGAATTTTAAGCAAGATCAAATAACTATCATCCAAGAAGATCCTATAGGTTAAACTTGGCACAAACACTAATTAAAACATAAAAACACATCTAACCAGAGGCTAGATCAAATATTTATTCCTAAACAGAAGCAAAAAGCAAAAAACTAATAATAAAATTGGGTTGCCTCCCAACAAGCGGTATCGTTTAACGCCCCTAGCTAGGCATAATAGCAAGGATAGATCTAGCTATTGCCATATTTGGTTTTAGGGAAGAAAAGAGCAAACTTGTTATCTATGGAATTAATATTTATATTTTGATAAAGCACGTGACTATTAATGGTAGAAGAAAGATTAAGCACGTTGCGTAAATTTGCATCTAAACTAGCTTTTATCTCTTTGATGAATTTGTTTTGATCTTTCTCATTCATGGGGTGCCCAAATATAGCTTTCATCTTTTCATAGGGATCTATGGGGTCCCCTTCAAGAAAACCCTCTTCAAAAATAGAATCTAAAACTTGTTTGAACAAAGCGGGCAACCCAACATAAAAGCTTTTTAGGTAAACCTCAATTTGATATTGGGGTACATAGCTAGCCCAGATTTTTAACAGCCTATCCCAAGCATCTTTCAAAGATTCATCGAGTAAATAACGAAAAATTCCGGAATCATCTCCATCAAAAGTATTAAGATTATCATTGACAACTCCGGCAGGTTTTTCCATAGCTTTATTTATGAGCTTAGATAGAAAAGAAGGATCGTCCAAGCTCGGGAGAGAACCCCCAACTCTTTTTGGTTCCGACATGGAGAAGGAAAGGTGAGCGAAAAGAGGCAAACGGAAAGGAGAGGGCGAATAAAACAGTAAGGATGAAGTGGGGGAGAGGAAAACGAGAGGCAAATGGCAAATAATGTAATGCGGGAGATAAGGGTTTGTGATGGGTACTTGGTATGTTGACTTTTGCGTAGACTCCCCGGCAACGGCGCCAGAAATCCTTCTTGCTACCTCTTGAGCACTGCGTTGGTTTTCCTTTAAAGAGGAAGGGTGATACAGTAAAGCAGCGTAAGTATTTCCCTCAGTTTTTGAGAACCAAGGTATCAATCCAGTAGGAGGCCACGCACGAGTGCCTCGCACCTACACAAACAAATAAATCCTCGCAACCAACGCAATAAAGGGGTTGTCAATCCCTTCATGGTCACTTACGAGAGTGAGATCTGATAGATATGGTAAGATAATATTTTTTGGTATTTTTATAATAAAGATGCAAAGTAAAATAAAAGGCAATGAAAATAGCTAAGTGTTGGAAGATTAATATGATGGAAAATAGACCCGGGGGCCATAGGTTTCACTAGTGGCTTCTCTCGAGAGCATAAGTATTACGGTGGGTGAACAAATTACTGTTGAGCAATTGATAGAATTGAGCATAGTTATGATAATATCTAGGTATGATCATGTATATAGGCATCACGTCCGTGACAAGTAGACCGACTCCTGCCTGCATCTACTACTATTACTCAACACATCGACCGCTATCCAGCATGCATCTAGAGTATTAAGTTCAAAAGAACAGAGTAATGCTTTAAGTAAGATGACATGATGTAGAGGGATAAACTCATGCAATATGATATAGATCCCATCTTGTTATCCTCGATGGCAACAATACAATACGTGCCTTGCTGCCCCTATTGTCACTGGGAAAGGACACCCCAAGATTGAACCCAAAGCTAAGAACTTCTCCCATTGCAAGAAAGATCAATCTAGTAGGCCAAACCAAACTGATAATTCGAAGACACTTGCAAAGATAACTAATCATACATAAAAGAATTGAGAGAAGATTCAAATATTGTTCATAGATAAACTTGATCATAAACCCACAATTCATCGGTCTCAACAAACACACCGCGAAAGAAGATTACATCGAATAGATCTCCACAAAAGAGGGGGAGAACATTGTATTGAGATCCAAAAAGAGAGAAGAAGCCATCTAGCTAATAACTATGGACCCGAAGGTCTGAGGTAAACTACTCACACATCACCGGAGAGGCTATAGTGTTGATGTAGAAGCCCTCCGTGATCGATGCCCCCTCCGGCGGAGCTCCGGAAAAGGCCCCAAGATGGGATCTCATGGGTACAGAAGGTTGCGGCGGTGGAATTAGGTTTTTGGCTCCGTATCTGGTAGTTTGGGGGTACCTAGGTATATATAGGAGGAAGAAGTACATCGGTGGAGCAACATGGGGCCCATGAGGGTGGAGGGCGCGCCCCCTACCTCGTGCCTTCCTGGTTGATGTCTTGAGATAGGGTCCAAGTCATCTAGATCACGTTCGTTCCAGAAATCACGTTCCCGAAGGTTTCATTCCGTTTGGACTCCGTTTGATATTCTTTTTCTGTGAAACTCTAAAATAGGCAAAAAACAGCAATTCTGGGCAGGGCCTCTGGTTAATAGGTCAGTCCCAAAATAATATAAAAGTGTATAATAAAGCCCAATAATGTGCAAAAAAGAATATAATATAGCATGGAACAATAAAAAATTATAGATACGTTGGAGACGTATCAGGTGTTCATTGATGATATTTTGGTGTACTCGAGGAATGAAGAAGAACACAACGAGCATTTGCGATTGGTTCTCGAGAAGCTCAGAGAACATCAGTTGTATGCCAAATTCAGCAAATGTGAGTTTTGGTTGAAGGAAGTTGGATTTCTTGGACATGTTATATCGGGACAAGGTATAGCAGTGGAGCGTACCAAGGTTCAGTCAGTCACTGAGTGGTTGGCACCCACCTCAGTTGGAGAAATACACAGTTTTCTTGGACTCGCGGGATACTATCGAAGATTCATTGAGAATATTTCTAAGATTGCGAAGCCTATGACGGCATTGTTGAAGAAGGACACCAAGTTCCATTGGACTGACACTACAAGAAATATGACAACCAGTGACCTTCTGGCAGTGACCCTGGAAGAATTGGTCATAGATCTATGACCATTTGAGACCAATTGGTCAAAAGTTGTTCGGGGGGCTCCAAACCCTAAACCATTGCGACCATTTTGGTCAGAAAGGTCGTAATTTCCTTACACGAAATGGTCATAAAGGAAACATCGCTAGTCCGCTGCCTTATTTCTAGTTGTTAACGACCAATATAGATGGTCATAGCCTTGTAAATTGTGGTGGGTTGCGATGACTAGGCGCCATCTCATCAGTTTTGCCTATGCGTCATGTCCATGTGTCAATTTTTGCCCTAGGTTGTGAAGCAACCTATATTTCTGTTATTCCAAAAATTCCCAAAAAATTCTCATAAATTGTTTGGATCATATCTTCATCAAATATGTCAAAAACCTTCCTTGCCTAGTTCAAAAATAATTCAACAATATTCATTTTCCTATTCTGTTCAGAGTAGCACTTTGTGAAGGAAGTACCACTTTGGCATGTCCAAATAGTATCCATTTTCTACAGTGCTTTCATATGCCCAAATAACCAACCTCCACCAAATTCCAGCTCAATCCATTCATTATTTTGAGCCCAGCTTCAACATTCATATTTATGTCCAGTGTGGTACTTTGCAAAGCAAGTACCACCTAGACTCCTCCTTTTGAGCTGAAAATTTGTGAAGACGGTCTTCTTAGTAACTGACCATCCTCAGCCAAAACTCACGCCCATTAGCCATGTACATTTCCCGTACCGCTAATCAAACACTTGGCTGCTAATTCATGTTTGAGCATCGATCGATCTCCTCGTGAGATTATTATGTTGTAATTTTCTTCCTGACACCTACCTGGGGAGTTCCCAACCCACTAGACATGCCTAGGCCACCCAGAACACATGGCAACGCCACGGTCACGCGGTGACCACGCGGCGGGCATGCGAGTTTACGCGCTCTAGAGTTGGGGCCCTCGGCCACCGCCCAAACCTCGACATATCGCCACCAAACCATGTATTTATGATTAAATAGGTACTTATGTAACTAGAAATGATTTTTGGAAAAAAATAAATAGCAAACTATGAGGCAGCTGCAGTTCAAATTTGACCCGCTTCTAGCTGAATCGGCAGAAATTTGTCTTTTTCATGAGAGGTGGATCAAAACTTTTTACACCCAACCATTTTGTCAATTTTGCATTAAATATGTCCTAGTATTTTATAAAATTGATTTGGTCCAATTTTGCAACAATTATTTGGGAGGTCCTTCACAAAAAAACCTCCTTTTGGGCACTCGAAAAATGGAAAATGGTTTTTTCGTCCAAAGAAAATGAAAACTTCCTTAGGCAACATTGTTTGCCATTCCAATATACACCCGTGTGCACAATATGAGATCATTTGAACAAACTATGCCATGAATATGGCCATAAGATTGATCATTTGGCTTGAAAGCCATGAATCTTCACACATGATAGCTCATTTCTGAGAACACTTTTTAAAAAGAATTGTTGTATTACAAGTTTATTATTTTTCCTGGTAACTTGGCCACATATAATGACAGAATGCGAAGGTTTCCCAATTATTTAATTTTTTTGGAATTTTTTATGCCTGTTTCAAAATGCGGTCAAAACGGCCGGAATGACCGTTCCTAGCTACTAGTTGAATCTTGGATTTTTTTTGGTGTTTCTCTGATTAAATAGATACTTATGTACGTAGAAATGATTTTTGGAAAAAAATAAAGAGCAAACTATAAGGCAGCTACAGTTCAAATTTGACCCGCTTCTAACTGAATTGGCGGAAATTTGTCTTTTTCACGAGAGGTGGATCAAAACTTTTTACACCCAACCATTTGGTCAATTGTGCATTAAATATGGCCTAATATTTTAGAAAAATGATTTGGTCCAATTTTGCAACAATTATTTGGGAGGTCCTTCACAAAAAAACCTCCTTTTGGGCACTCAAAAAATGGAAAATGGTTTTTTCGTCCAAAGAAAATGTAAACTTCCTTAGGCAACATTGTTTTCCATTCCAATATGCACCCTTGTGCACAATATAAGGTCATTTGAACAAACGATGCCATGAATGTGGCCATAAGATTGATCATTTGGCTTGAAAGCCATTGATCTCCACACGTGATAGCTCGTTTCTGAGAACAGTTTTTTAAAATAATTGCCGTATTACAAGTTTGTTATTTTTCCTGGGAACTTGGCCACATATAATGACACAATGCGAAGGTTTCCCAATTATTTGATTTTTGTTGAATTTTTTATGCCCGTTTCAAAATGCGGTCAAAACGGCGGGAATGACCGTTCCTAGCTAGTGGTTGAATCTTGGAATTTTTTTGGTGTTTCTCTGATTAAATAGATACTTATGTACCTAGAAATGATTTTTGGAAAAAATAAAGAGCAAACTATAAGGCAGCTATAGTTCAAATTTGACCCGCTTCCAACTGAATCGGTGGAAATTTGTCTTTTTCACGAGAGGTGGATCAAAACTTTTTACACCCAACCATTTGGTCGATTGCGCATTAAATATGGCCTAGTATTTTAGAAAAATGATTTGGTCCAATTTTGCAACAATTATTTGGGAGGTCCTTTACAAAAAAACCTTCTTTTGGGCACTCAAAAAATGGAAAATGGTTTTTTTGTCCAAAGAAAATGAAAACTTCCTTAGGCAATATTGTTTGCCATTCCAATATGCACCCTTGTGCACAATATGAGATCATTTGAACAAACTATAACATGAATGTGGCCATAAGATTGATCATTTGGCTTGAAAGCCATTGATCTCCACACGTGATAGCTCGTTTCTGAGAACACTTTTTAAAAAAAATTGTCGTATTACAAGTTTATTATTTTTCCTGGGAACTTGGCCACATATAATGACACAATGCGAAGGTTTTCCAATTTTTTGATTTTTTTTGAATTTTTTATGCCCGTTTCAAAATGTGGTCAAAATGGCGGGAATGAACGTTCCTAGCTTGTGGTTGAATCTTGGAATTTTTTTGGTGTTTCTCTGATTAAATAGAAACTTATGTACCTAGAAATGATTTTTGAAAAAAATAAAGAGCAAACTATAAGGCAGCTACAGTTCAAATTTGACCCGCTTCCAACTGAATCGGCGAAAATTTGTCTTTTTCACGAGAGGTGAATCAAAACTTTTTACACCCAACCATTTGGTCAATTGTGCATTAAATATGGCCTAGTATTTTAGAAAAATTATTTGGTCCAATTTTGCAACAATTATTTGGTAGGTTCTTCAGAAAAAAACCTCCTTTTGGGCACTCGAAAAATGGAAAATGATTTTTGTGTGCAATGGAAATGAAGACCACAAAATCATCATTGATTGAAATTTTAAGATACACATATGTGCAATATTGGGTCATTTAAACATACAACATGAGGCCAATATGTTGAGTGTTTACCCGAAATAAGAGGGTAAAAATATAAAAGAAACAAAAAAACACAATTACATAAGCTGGGTTCTGATTGGTGGAACCATCTATGACACGGATCGATGACATGGCAGACATCCTACCATCCATTGCTAGCCCTAACCCACCACACGTCCATCCATCCATCCATAACCCACCGCACCCACTCCTCGTCCTCGCGAACCCTACCCAGCCACTCGTCGCCTCCTCCCCTTCCAGACCGCCACCGCCACCTCCTTCCCCACCCCCTCCCCGCACCCGCAGCGGCTCCCACCCTCCCCGCACCCACGCATGCCACCGTTGGCTCCACCACCTCCAGGCGAGGCCGAGCCAGTGGTCTCCCTCCCCAAGATCGCGCCGGAGCCCGCGGTCCTCCTCCACCTACAGCTCGTCTCCTCTCCGGTCGCGCCGCTGGCCTGTTCGTGGTCGGGCTTCGGCGAGCTGAGCAGCAGAGCACCGACGGCTCCTCCTCTCCCCCTGCAGCCGCCTGCCGCGCCAACCTCCCTCCCTCCCTCCTCGCCAACGAAACCCTAGCCAGCAGCCATGGCTAGGGTTTGTGCAGTTTCTCCCCATCCGATCTGGCGAGTCTCCCTCCTCCTCCCCCGCTCCCTGAACCTTAGCCACTCCAAACCCCTGACCCCTTCTTGTCTCGTCTCTGCAGGTAGACCGCGCCGGCAAGCGACCAGGACGACGCCCGGAGAGGAGAGGAGGGCCTTCTCCTCACCGTGTAGCCGCCGACCTTGTCCTGCTCGAGGAGGAGGAGCAGGAGGGGCGCACCCAGCCACCACAGTCGCCGCCGTCAAGGGCTTCTTCCACCTAGACCTCTAAATCCACGGCGCCGTCGTCCAGCCACCCAAGGTGAAGGTGCCCCCAACTCCCCTCCGCCCCTCTCCCCTCCTTGTTTCATTCGATCTAGCAGCCATGGATTTGGGTTCCTCAAGGCTGCCTAATTACTCTACCATGTGTTCCTACTACTAGCTCTAGTCGTGGATGCTGGGTAGCTCCCTGTTTTCTCTGTTTTTATGTAATCCTAGATAGAACCATACAACTATGGATGACAAACACTGCAATTTAATCTAAAATTGTCATCATGATCCTAGCAAATACTCCTCAAATTACTGTGAATTGTTGGACGATTAGGGGCTAGTGTAGATGCAAAATAAGGTTGCACTTTTAGAGGAGATAAGACACTGATGTTGGATGCTTGGTAGTTGTCTTGTGTTGTCCGCATGTCGGTACTAGCAGTATGTCCGTGAGCACCGTGCTGGTGTTAGTCGCAATGATCAGCTTCAATAGCATGACCAGTACCTGAACATGATGCATATTTATTAACAAAAATGGTAATGCATTTTGCTCATACCAGCGTGCTCGATTTAGTCTATTGCGAATGCTAATAGACCATGATAACTTGTATATTGGACCTGCCCCCTCTCTCTGTTTGACTCGCTCAATCTCTCTCTATCTTTCTACAGGCGCCGCCGGATTAGAACTATACGGCTTAGCGGGTGGCCCTATTTTGCCGTCGGGAGAGGAGCTCTCGTCACTGACCCCTCTTCTCCACTACACGTGTTCAACAGAAACTATGTTAGTTTGTCATACATAATTGACTATGCTTATGTTGGTTGTTATTGAGTGTATAATTCATTAGATTAATTATTTGTTTTGAAGTATAACTGAAACTTCATATATGTATTTACATTCATTGAAAGCATATAATCAATATCTGGTCTGATGATTTATGTACTGTTATCTCAAATAAAAAAGCATATAACAACAGCAGTAGCACAAATTTAACTGAATTCAATTAAAATTTCCAGAATCTCTTCTTGATCTGTAATGTTTTAGTGCAACAAAGTCATACCGAGTGAGGTCCATGTGGTGCTCTGAGATGCTCTTGATGGTTTGTTGTCAAGACTGATATCCCCTGTATGTCATGATGCTGCTAGCTTGTTTCAGTCCAGTATCTCTTCTTGATAGTCTTGTTAACATAATTCAGTCCAGTAACTCTAATTAATTAACTGAATTTATTTGTTTAATTAAATTACATTGAAACCTTTCCTTTAATTATAATTAAAGAAGGGTTTCAGTTTAATTAAAACTAATGGAAACCTTTTCGGTTAATCCTGTTGTTTACTGTATTTGCATGCTTGCAGGAATGTGTCAAATACTTGTTATGTACATGTAGTGGCACGAGAGTCAAGATTTACTAGTGCTTGCCTTCTTGTGTTATCTGGACACATTGGTTAATCTACTTTTCTTGTGATTTCCCAATTCAATATCTAAGAAATGAATCTATAGACTTTAATGAATTCAATGTATGATCCTGATGAGAATTATATGATATCTACCTGTTTTTATCCTTGACCAATATCAATTGTGGTAGCTCTTAAGCGACACATACTTTTTCTCGCTCCGAGTTCCTAAGCATGGTATTATATTTTTGTTAGCTAGAACATGCAATCTTTGAATTTGCTGAACATTAGTAGCTAACTAAGTTGTGCCCCATTGATGTCTCAATTGTTACATTACATCTAAAAAAGTTAGCCTCAACTAACTGTGAAATTTAGAATGTTCAAATTCAGATCTTAAGTTCTCAAACTGGACCGGCTTGGACTTATATATACACAAATCAGTACTGAAGTAGGTCTGTATGGGTCTGTATGATCTCCTGTTAGTAAAATTACAACATAAATAACTTCCCATGTAGTTCTGCTATTTTTAGTTTGGGTTGAAGTGATTGGTAGGCCTAGTGGTTGTGCGATTCTATGATCCTATCCTGTAAAATTTATATGCACACCTCATATGAATCTGTGATCATATCCAGTGAAATTTATATGCATGTTCCACTCCACTGTCTACACATTTACTTAGTAATACATACTTCTGCACTTCTGTTATGCTTCTCTCTTTGTTTGTATGAGGCGGCCAGGCTGCCTATTTTGTAGCAGTCTGCTTCCATAGTGTTTGTATGGAGTCGAGATAATTGTGTTTTCCTCGGCAGTAGGTCAGCAGACACCGCTCCTGCTATATATGCTAAGCTGCCGCCAGTGTTTGTGCGATGTTGCCGGCTTAGAGCATCATCTCCAATAGCTGCTGCCTGTTGATGTGCTTGTTGTGGTGTCATGTGCTTCTCCTGAATCTGTTTGTATGCTTAGCTGATTAAACGTGCAGTTTTTTTAGTATTTTGGTTGGTCTGATGGTGTTTCTTTTTTTGGCTCAAGTGCTTAACTTATGAGCTTATGTTGAAGTGTGCTGATTTTGCACTATTGAAATTGATAGGAGATACTATGGATGCAAGATTCATTGTTTGTTCTTGCTCACTATGTGCTTAACTGATGATGATTGTTGTTGTTAGAAATTATGATTGCTTGTGTCTTAATTTTTTTCTTCTGTAATGATGATATGAAATATCATGCAGGTCCTTATTGGTGCTGTTGTTGTTGCTGTGGTTGTCGGAGGTGTTGCTGCCGCATCTGGCGGAGCTGCAGTCCGAGAAGGTCAAGGATAAGATCATCCTCGATGGGAACGACATTGAGCTTGTCTCCCGCTCTGCCGCCCTCATCAACTAGGTGAATCAAACAGGACCCAGAACCTGTCTTTGTTCATGTGCATGTTGTGCTGCTTGAATAATTTGGTTGATGAGATGCAAATGATATTGTATCATGTTTGCTTATGCTCTTTGCGGAAACTAGTATGCTAGATGTTCTTAGAAATCATTGCAATGCATGTCTGCAGTGTTGGATGTCGAGTGTTCTTTCTTTGCGATGCATATATGGTTTCTTGTGCTATTCAACATGATGCAAACAGGGCTACTTCTGCCGTTGAGCTGTTGTTTGTGGTTTGTCCAGTTTTGGCCTATATAGTTGCTTCTTTCTCTTCATGTATTATTATGTGCTCCGTAATGATTTGGTTTTTGCTTCAATATAATCTACTTCTACATTCTATTCCTGTGTAATCTGATCTGCAATGATTCAGTTTTTGGTTCCATACAATTAATCTGCTTCTATGCTATGTTCTTGTGCAATTTTCCTGCTGTTCTTGCTGTTCTATGCGTTCGCCTTCCAGGGACAACATATATGTGCTTTTCTTACTTGTTTTTCTTTATTTAAGCTGGTAGCTTTTTATGTTCACTCTTTTTCAGGAGCTTCAGGCCTAATTTTTTGCATTTATGTTCACCCTTTTACAGGAGCTCCAGGCCTAATCTTTTTGAGCGTGAAGCCGTGAAGCCAAGTGCGAAGCAGCGAAGCCCTACTTAGGAAGAGTTTTTTGGTTCTGTAGTAGACTATAAATTGTAATTTTGTAACGGATTGTAAAAGGCTACTCTAGTGTTATTTGATGAATTATATTTGATGAATTATGTATGTTAAAAAGATGTGAAATGGAAACTTGACCAGGTGGACCAATTTATGTCCCACTTATGAATATAATCTGAGAAAAATTGAAATTCTTGACATGTGGGACCAATGTATGGCATTATGAGTAGTGGGACCCATCTGATTAGTGGGACCAGCTCTAAAATATAATGATATAAAAATAGAAAATCAATTGATGGTAAGAAGGCCACGGCCCAACAATAAAAAAGGCTGCAATATCGGGGTTGGCCCATGAACCTGATAAAAAAAGACAAACAAACACAAATAGGCTGAATTATTGGGCTCGGCCCATGTAAAACACCTAATCGGACCGGGCTGAATATTGTCAGTGACCTTTTCAATTGGTCGCAATTTTGCCACGTCAGATTGCCACGTCGGATCCGACGTGGCCTGGGCAGACAACCAGTGACCAAAACAAAAGGTCATGGGTTCAACGACCTTCTGAGAGAAGGTCGTTAATTTTAGTTTATGACCGCCAGCTTTTGACCTTCTGTCTTTGGTCACAAAAAGGTCGCAAATGAAAACTATGACCTTTCAGCGGCCAATAGTGAGGGTCACAAGTTGACATATTTCTTGTAGTGTGAAGAATGTGAAGCAAGTTTTCAGGAGTTGAAGAAACGTTTGGTTACAGCCCCAGTGCTGATTCTGCCGGATATACGTAAGGATTTCCAAGTGTATTGCAACGCATCTCGTTTAGGACTTGGAGGAGTACTTATGCAAGACGGAAGAGTTGTTTCATATGCCTCACGTCAGCTTCGACCCCATGAGTTGAATTACGCTACACATGATTTGGAGTTAGCAGCTGTAGTGCATGCACTCAAGACCTGGAGACATTTTCCTATTGGAAACCGTTGTGATGTGTACACGGATCATAAGAGTTTGAAGTACATTTTCACGCAGAAGGAGCTGAACCTCAGGCGGAGGAGATGGTTGGAGCTCGTAAAGGATTATGATATGAAGTTGCACTATCATCTAGGCAAGGCCAATGTCATAGCAGACACTTTGAGCCAGAAGAGTTATGCCAATACGCTCGTGAGCGGAGGATTTCCAAAGGAGTTAGCCGAGGATCTCAGGGAGCTTCGTTTGGAGATAGTCCCTAGAGGTATTCTTGCAGCGTTGGAGGTTTAGTCAACGTTATTGGGAAAGATTCGAGATGCTCAGAAGGATGACAAAGAAGTTGCCGAGATAAAGGAGAAGATGAGTGAAGGAAAAGCCAAAGGTTTTCGTGAGGATGAGCACGACACCCTGTGGTTTGAGGACCGTGTCTATGTGCCCAATAATGCCGAGATCAGGAAGTTGATACTATAGGAAGCTCATGACTCGCCATACTCGATACACCCCGGAAGCACCAAGATGTATTTGGATTTGAAGGAGCATTTCTGGTGGACTGGAATGAAGAAGGATATTGCCAAGTCTGTAGCCGTATGTGATGTATGTCAGAGAGTGAAGGCGGAACATCAGAAGCCAGCAGGATTACTGCAGCCTATGCCGATACCCGAATGGAAGGGAAAACTCAATTCATCACAACAAGATAGAGAGGGGAAAACACCATGTGATCAAACTATATTAACAAAGCCTGCAATACATCAAGATCGTGACATCTCAAGAACACGAGAGAGAGAGAGATTAAACATATAGCTACTGGTACAAACCCTCAGCCCCAAGGGTGGACTACTCTTTCCTCATCGTGGTGGCCGCCGGCCTGATGAATATGGCCACCGGTGATGATTCCCCCCTCCGGCAGGGTGCCGGAACGGGGTCTCGATTGGTTTTCAGTGGCTACAAAGGCCTGCGGCGGCGGAACTTTTGATCTAGGTTAACCCCGAGGGTTTTTGGAATATTTGGGAATTTATAGGGTAAAGAGGGGGTACGGGAGGCCACCGCAGTAGGCACAACCCACCTGGGTGCGCTTGGGCCCCCAAGCACGCCCTGGTGGGTTGTGCCCCCCTCAGGGCACCGCCGGGTGCTTCTCCGGCCTACTGGATGTCTTCTGGTCCATAAAAAATCCACAAAAAGTTTCACGGTGTTTGGACTCCGTTTGATATTGATTTCCTACGATGTAAAAAACAAGCAAACAACAGCAACTAGCACTTGGCACTGGGTCAATAGGTTAGTCCCAAAAAATGATATAAAGTTGGTATAAAATGATTGTAAAACATCCCAGAGTGATAATATAACAGCATGAATACTTCATAAGTTATAGATACGGTGGAGACGTATCAGCATCCCCAAGCTTAATTCCTACTCGTCCTCGAGTAGGTAAATGATAAAAGAATTAAATTATGAAGTGTGAATGCTAGCAAAGTGCACAAGTTTGATCAATGACAATTTCAATCACTTTTCCTAGCATCATAACAGCAATTCTTTCTTATAAAACTTCCCATGATAAAGTAGCAACCAATTCACATGTTAAGGTTCAAACAATGAATTCTCTTGAAACAAAACAACCTATGTTCTTAGTCACCAAGCAATTGCAATTCAACTTATTCAACAAAGTTTAAGTAAGAGCTCAACATACTCAACCATCATATAGTCTTCTATGATTGCTAACACTCACCGCATACACATGAGCAAAACATTTCAACCAGACACATAGAAAGATAGGGGCTTATAATTTTGCCTCCCAACGTATTCACCACAAGGGTGATGTCAACAATAATAACTCATGCTACCCATATCCAACTGGAGATATGTGCCTAGATCTTTCCTCACCACATGATGCTTGCCAAAGGAGAAAAATAAAAAGGAATAGAGAGAAACACTTTGACTCTTCCATGAAAGTAAACACATAAAAGTAAAAGATAGGCCCTTCGCAGAGGGAAGCAGAGGTTGCCATGCACTTTTTGTTTGTATGCTCAACCCCTTAGTGCAAAAGAACGTCACGTTATATTGCCCCTTATGATAGCAACCTTTATTATGCAGTCCGTCTCTTTTATTACTTTGCCATCACAAGTTCGTACAACGCTCAATTTTCTCTTACACTAAATGATCTAACACTTTTAGAAGCATTTTTTATTGCCTTATTGCATCGATGACAACTTACTTGAAGGATATCACTCAATCCTTGGTAGGTATGGTGGGCTCTTGAAAATAAGATTTGGGTTTAAGTGTTTTTTGATGCAAAAGTAGTATCTCTACTTGGTGCGGAATTTTTCGCTAGCAAAGGTTGGGGGGAAAGCACCACATGTTGAAGGATCTATGACAACATAACTTCTATTTGAATATGAACAAACATAAACCATTACGTTGTCTTCCTTGTCCGACGTCAACAATTTTGGCATATAATATTTTGATGGGGGATCACAATCACAAATGATTTCCAAGATAGTGCATTTGCATGTGAAAGTTCTCTTCCTTCTACTAATCATTCATGAATTTCTTGTATGACCAATATTGTGATTGTAAAACTTCAAAAGATTTCACTTTCTAAACCCAATGTGAAGCTAACACTAGGCATGATATGAACATATAATTTCAAATTCATGATATTCATTTCATTCAAAAATTTACTCATAGGATATAAGTGAAGCACAAGAGTAAATGACAAACTACTCAAAAAAGATATAAGTGAAGATCAAACGAGTAGTTAAGTAAATGGGTAGCTATTTGGGGACTATCTCTTATTTAAAAAACTTTTAGATCTAAGTATTTTATCAAAACAGCAAGCCAAAAAACAAAATGACATTCCAAGAATAGCACAACTCATGTGAGGAAGCAAAAACTTAGGCTCAACCGATACTAACTGATGATTGTTGATGAAGAAAGGTGGGATGCCTACCGGGGCATCCCCAAGCTTAGATGCTTGAGACTTCTTGAAATATTATCTTGGGATGCCTTGGGCATCCCCAAGCTTAAGCTTTCTGTTGGGGAACGTAGTAATTTCAAAAAAATTCCTATGCACACACATGATCATGGTGATGCATAGCAGCGAGAGGGGAGAGTGTTGTCCATGTACCCTCGTAGACCGAAAGCGGAAGCATTAGCACAACGTGGTTGATGTAATCGTACGTCTTCACGATCCGACCTATCAAGTATTGAACGTACGGCACCTCTGAGTTCAGCACACATTCAGCTCGATGACGTCCCTCGAACTCCGATCTAGCCGAGCTTGGAGGGAGAGTTCCGTCAGCAAGACGGCGTGGTGACGATGATGATGTTCTACCGACGCAGGGCTTCGCCTAAGCATCACTACGATATTATCGAGGTGGACTATGGTGGAGGGGGGCACCGCACACGGCTAAGAGATCCAAGGGATCAGTTGTTGTGTCTAGAGGTGCCCCCTTGCCCCCGTATATAAAGAGCAAGGGGGGAGAGGCGGCCGGCCAGGAGGAGGCGTGCTAGGGAGGAGTCCTACTCCCACCGGGAGTAGGACTCCCTCCTTTCCTAGTTGGAGTAGGAGAAGGGGGAAGGAGGAGGGAGAGAGGAAGGAAAGGGGGGCGCCCCCCCCCCCCCTTGTCCAATTCGTACTGGAGGGGGAGGGGGTGTGCGGCCTCCCCTGGCCGCCCCTCCTCTTCTCCACTAAGGCCCATCTTGGCCCATTAAACCCCCAGGGGGTTCCGGTAACTGCCGGTACTCCGGTAAAATCCCGATTTCACCCGGAACACTTCCGATATCCAAATATAGGCTTCCAATATATCAATCTTTATGTGTCGACCATTTCGAGACTCCTCATCATGTCCGTGATCACATCCGGGACTCTGAACTATCTTCGGTACATAAAAACACATAAACTCATAATATAGCCGTCATCGAACTTTAAGCGTGCGGACCCTACGGGTTCGAGAACTATGTAGACATGACCGAGACATGTCTCCGGTCAATAACCAATAGCGGAACCTAGATGCTCATATTGGCTACTACATATTATACGAAGATCTTTATCGGTCAAACCTCATAACAACATACGTTGTTCCCTTTGTTATAGGTATGTTACTTGTTGCCCGAGATTCAATCGTCGGTATCTTAATACCTAGTTCAATCTCGTTACCGGCAAGTCTCTTTACTCGTTCCGTAATACAGCACCCCGCAACTAACTCATTAGTTGCAATACTTGCAAGGCTTATAGTGATGTGCATTACCGAGTGGGCCCAGAGATACCTCTCCGACAATCGGAGTGACAAATCCTAATCTCGGAATACGCCAACCCAACAAGTACATTCGGAGACACCTGTAGAGCACCTTTATAATCACCCAGTTACGTTGTGACGTTTGGTATCACACAAAGTGTTCCTCCGGTAAACGGGAGTTGCATAATCTCATAGTCATAGGAACATGTATAAGTCATGAAGAAAGCAATAGCAGAATACTAAACGATCGGGTGCTAAGCTAACGGAATGGGTCAAGTCAATCACATCATTCTCCTAATGATGTGATCCTGTTAATCAAATGACAACTCATGTAAATGGCTAGGAAACATAACCATCTTTGATCAACGAGCTAGTCAAGTAGAGGCATACAAGTGACACTCTGTTTGTCTATGTATTCACACAAGTATTATGTTTCCGGTTAATACAATTCTAGCATGAATAATAAACACTTATCATGATATAAGGAAATAAATAATAACTTTATTATTGCCTCTAAGGCATATTTCCTTCAGTCTCCCACTTGCACTAGAGTCAATAATCTAGATTACACAATAATGATTCTAACACCCATGGAGCCTTGGTGCTGATCATGTTTTGCTTGTGGAAGAGGCTTATTCAATGGCTCTGCAACATTCAGATTCGTATGTATCTTGCAAATTTCTATGTCTCCCACCTGGACTTGATCCCGGATGGAGTTAAAGCGTCTCTTGATGTGCTTGGTTCTCTTGTGAAATCTGGATTCCTTTGCCAAGGCAATTGCACCAGTATTGTCACAAAAGATTTTCATTGGACCCGATGCACTAGGTATGACACCTAGATCGGATATGAACTCCTTCATCCAGACTCCTTCATTTGCTGCTTCCGAAGCAGCTATGTACTCCGCTTCACACGTAGATCCCGCCACAATGCTTTGTCTAGAACTGCACCAACTTACAGCTCCACCGTTCAATGTAAATACGTATCCGGTTTGCGATTTAGAATCGTCCGGATCAGTGTCAAAGCTTGCATCGACGTAACCATTTACAACTAGCTCTTTGTCACCTCCATAAATGAGAAACATATCCTTAGTCTTTTTCAGGTATTTCAGGATGTTCTTGACCGCTGTCCAGTGATCCACTCCTGGATTACTTTGGTACCTCCCTGCTAAACTAATAGCAAGGCACACATCAGGTCTGGTACACAACATTGCATACAAGATAGAGCCTATGGCTGAAGCATAGGGAACATCTTTCATCTTCTCTCTATCTTCTGCAGTGGTCGGGCATTGAGTCTTACTCAACTTCACACCTTGTAACACAGGCAAAACCCTTTCTTTGCTTGATCCATTTTGAACTTCTTCAAAACTTTGTCAAGGTATGTGCTTTGTGAAAATCCAATTAAGCGTCTTGATCTATCTCTATAGATCTTGATGCCCAATATATAAGCAGCTTCACCGAGGTCCTTCATTGAAAAACCCTTATTTAAGTATCCCTTTATGCTATCCGGAAATTCTATATCATTTCCAATCAGCAATATGTCATCCACATATAATATCAGAAATGCTACAGAGCTCCCACTCACATTCTTGTAAATACAGGCTTCTCCAAAAGTCTGTATAAAACCATATGCTTTAATCACACTATCAAAGCGTTTATTCCAACTCCGAGAGGCTTGCACCAGTCCATAAATGGATCACTGGAGCTTGCACACTTTGTTAGCTCCCTTTGGATCAACAAAACCTTCCGGTTGCATCATATACAACTCTTCTTCCAGAAATCCATTCAGGAATGCAGTTTTGACATCCATTTGCCAAATTTCATAATCATAAAATGCGGCAATTGCTAACATGATTCGGACAGACTTAAGCATCGCTACGGGTGAGAAAGTCTCATCGTAGTCAATCCCTTGAACTTGTCAAAAACCTTTTGCAGCAAGTCAAGCTTTATAGATAGTAACATTACCGTCAGCGTCAGTCTTCTTCTTGAAGATCCATTTATTCTCAATGGCTTGCCGACCATCGGGCAAGTCAACCGAAGTCCACACATTGTTCTCATACATGGATCCCATCTCAGATTTCATGGCCTCAAGCCATTTTGCGGAATCTGGGCTCACCATCGCTTCTTCATAGTTCGTAGGTTCGTCATGGTCTAGTAACATAACCTCCAGAATAGGATTACCGTACCACTTTGGTGTGGATCTTAATCTGGTTGAGCTACGAGGTTCAGTAACAACTTGATCTGAAGTTTCATGATCATCATCATTAACTTCCTCACTAATTGGTGTAGGTGTCACAGGAACCGGTTTCTATGATGAACTACTTTCCAATAAGGGAGCAGGTACAGTTACCTCATCAAGTTCTACTTTCCTCCCACTCACTTCTTCCGAGAGAAACTCCTTCTCTAGAAAGGATCCAAATTTAGCAACAAAAGTCTTGCCTTCAGATCTGTGATAGAAGGTGTACCCTATAGTTTCCTTTGGGTATCCTATGAAGACACATTTCTACGATTTGGGTTCGAGCTTATCAGGTTGAAGCTTTTTCACATAAGCATCGCAGCCCCAAACCTTAAGAAACGACAACTTTGGTTTCTTGCCAAACCACAGTTCATAAGGCGTCGTCTCAACGGATTTTGATGGTGCCCTATTTAACGTGAATGCAACCGTCTCTAAAGAATAACCCCAAAAAGATAGCGGTAAATCAGTAAGAGACATCATAGATCGCACCATATCTAGTAAAGTACGATTACGACGTTCGGACACACCATTACGTTGTGGTGTTCCGGATGGCGTGAGTTGCGAAACTATTCCGCATTTTTTCAAAGGAAGACCAAACTCGTAACTCAAATATTCTCCTCCACGATCAGCTCGTAGAAACTTTATTTTCTTGTTACGATGATTTTCAACTTCACTCTGAAATTCTTTGAACTCTTCAAATGTTTCAGACTTATGTTTCATTAAGTAGATATACCCATATCTGCTCAAATCATGTGTCAAGGTGAGAAAATAATGATACCCGCCGCGAGCCTCAACATTCATCGGACCACATAGATCTCTATGTATGATTTCCAACAAATCTGTGGCTCGCTCCATAGTTCCGGAGAACGGCGTTTTAGTCATCTTGCCCATGAGGCACGCTTCGCAAGTACCAAGCGATTCATAATCAAGTGGTTCCAAAAGTCCATCAGTATGGAGTTTCTTCATGCGCTTTACACCAATATGACCTAAACGGCAGTGCCACAAATAAGTTGCACTATCATTATCAACTCGGCATCTTTTGGCTTCAATATTATGAATATGTGTATCACTACTATCAGGACTCAACAAAAATAGACCACTCTTCAAGGGTGCATGACCATAAAAGATATTACTCATATAAATAGAACAACCATTATTCTCTGATTTAAATGAATAACCGTCTCGCATCAAACAAGATCCATATATAATGTTCATGCTCAACGCTGGCACCAAATAACAATTATTCAGGTCTAAAACTAACCCCGAAGGTAGATGTAGAGGTAGCGTGCCGACCGCGATCACATCGACTTTGGAACCATTTCCCACACGCATCGTCACCTCGTCCTTAGCCAATCTTCACTTAATCCATAGTCCCTGTTTCGAGTTGCAAATATTAGCAACAAAACTAGTATCAAATACCCAGGTGCTACTGCGAGCATTAGTAAGGTACACATCAATAACATGTATATCACATATACCTTTGTTCACCTTGTCATCCTTCTTATCCGCCAAATACTTGGGGCAGTTCCGCTTCCAGTGACCAGTCTGTTTGCAGTAGAAGCACTCAGTCTCAGGCTTAGGTCCAGACTTGGGTTTCTTCTCCTGAGCAGCAACTTGTTTGTTGTTCTTCTTGAAGTTCCCCTTCCTCTTCCCTTTGCCCTTTTTCTTGAAACTGGTGGTCTTGTTGACCATCAACACTTGATGCTCCTTCTTGATTTCTACCTCCGCAGCCTTTAGCATTGCGAAGAGTTCGGGAATTGTCTTATCCATCCCTTGCATGTTATAGTTCATCACGAAGCTCTTGTAGCTTGGTGGCAGTGATTGAAGAATTCTGTCAATGACGCTATCATCCAGAAGTTTAACTCCCCGTTGAATCAAGTGATTGTTATATCCAGACATTCTGAGTATATGCTCACTGACAGAACTATTCTCCTCCATCTTACAGCTGTAGAACTTATTGGAGACTTCATATCTCTCAATCCGGGCATTTGCTTGAAATATTAACTTCAACTCCTGAAACATCTGATATGCTCCGTGACGTCGTTGAAGTCCCGGTCCTAAGCCGTAAAGCATGGCACACTAAACTATCGAGTAGTCATTAGCTTTGCTCTGCCAGACGTTCATAACATCTGGTGTTGCTCCTGCAGTAGGTCTGGCACCTAGCGGTGCTTCCAGGACGTAATTCTTCTGTGCAGCAATGAGGATAATCCTCAAGTTACGGACCCAGTCTGTGTAATTTCTACCATCATCTTTCAACTTTGCTTTCTCAAGGAACGCATTAAAATTCAACAGAACAACAGCACAGGCCATCTATCTACAATCAACATACACAAGCAAAATACTATCAGGTACTAAGTTCATGATAAATTTAAGTTCAATTAATCATATTACTTAAGAACTCCCACTTAGATAGACAGCCCTCTAATCCTCCAAGTGATCACGTGATCCAAATCAACTAAACCATGTCCGATCATCACGTGAGATGGAGTAGTTTCAATGGTGAACATCACTATGTTGATCATATCTACTATATGATTCACGCTCGACATTTCGTTCTCAGTGTTCCGAGGTCATATCTGCATATGCTAGGCGCGTCAAGTTTAACCTGAGTATTCCGCGTGTGCAACTGTTTTGCACCCGTTGTATTTGAACGTAGAGCCTATCACACCCAATCATCACGTGGTATCTCAGCACGAAGAACTTTCGCAACGGTGCATACTCAGGGAGAACACTTGTACCTTGATAATTTAGTGAGAGATCATCTTATAATGCTACCGTCAATCAAAGTAAGATAAGATGCATAAAAGATAAACATCACATGCAATCAATATAAGTGATATGATATGGCCATCATCATCTTGTGCTTGTGATCTCCATCTCCGAAGCACCGTCATGATCACCATCATCGCTGGCGCGACACCTTGATCTTCATCGCAGCATCGTTGTCGTCTCGCCAACTTATGCTTCTACGACTATTGCTACCGCTTAGTGATAAAGTAAAGCATTACAGGGCGTTTGCATTGCATAATATAAAGCGACAACCATATGGCTCCTGCCAGTTGCCGATAACTCGGTTACAAAACATGATCATCTCATACAATAAAATATAACATCATGGCTTGACCATATCACATCACAACATGCCCTGCAAAAACAAGTTAGACGTCCTCTACTTTGTTGTTGCAAGTTTTACGTGGCTGCTACGGGCTGAGCAAGAACCGTTCTTACCTATGCATCAAAACCACAACAATAGTTTGTCAAGTTAGTGATGTTTTAACCTTCTCAAGGACCGGGCGTAGCCACACTCGGTTCAACTAAAGTTGGAGAAACTGACACCCGCCAACCACCTATGTGCAATGCACATCGGTAGAACCAGTCTCGCGTAAGCGTACACGTAATGTCGGTCCGGGCCGCTTCATCCAACAATACCGTCGAACCAAAGTATGACATGCTGGTAAGCAGTATGACTTATATCGCCCACAATTCACTTGTGTTCTACTCGTGCATATAACATCTACGCATAAAACCAGGCTCGGATGCCACTGTTGGGGAACGTAGTAATTTCAAAAAAATTCCTACGCACACACAGGATCATGGTGATGCATAGCAACGAGAGGGGAGAGTGTTGTCCACGTACCATCGCAGACCGAAAGCGGAAGCGTTAGCACAACATGGTTGATGTAGTCGTACGTCTTCACAATCCGACCGATCAAGTACCGAATGTACGGCACCTCCGAGTTCAGCACACGTCCAGCTCGATGACGTCCCTCGAACTCTGATCCAGCCGAGCTTTGAGGGAGAGTTCCGTCAGCACGACGGCGTGGTGACGATGATGATGTTCTACCGATGCAGGGCTTCGCCTAAGCATCGCTACGATATTATCGAGGTGGACTACAGTGGAGGGGGGCACCACACACGGCTAAGAGATCCAAGGGATCAATTGTTGTGTCTAGAGGTGCCCCCTGCCCCCGTATATAAAGGAGAAAGGGGGGAGAGGCGGCCGGCCAGGACGAGGCCCGCTAGGGAGGAGTCCTAATGTGACGCCCCCGATTTGACCGTACACTAATCATGCACGCAAGTGGGTACAATCAAGATCAGGGACTCACGGAAAGATATCACAACACAACTCTAAAACATAAATAAGTCATACAAGCATCATAATACAAGCCAGGGGCCTCGAGGGCTCGAATACAAGTGCTCGATCATACACGAGTCAGCGGAAGCAACAATATCTGAATACAGACATAGGTTAAACAAGTTTGCCTTAAGAAGGCTAGCACAAAAGTAGCAACGATCGAAAAGGCAAGACCTCCTGCCTGGGACCTCCTAACTACTCCTCGAAGCCGAACTCCATGTAGAATCATCCTCGGGATCTCTAGCTCCTGGACTCCAACATCTGGTTGCGACAATCAGGTATAGAAAGGGGAAAAGAGGGAGAAAAGCAACCGTGAGTACTCATCCAAAGTACTCGCAAGCAAGGAGCTACACTACATATGCATGTGTATATGTGTAAAGGGCCATATCAGTGGACTGAACTGCAGAATGCCAGAATAGGAGGGGGATAGCTAATCCTGTCGAAGACTACGCTTCTAGCAGCCTCCATCTTGCAGCATGTAGAAGAGAGTAGATTGAAGTCCTCCAAGTAGCATCGCATAGCATAATCCTACCCGGCGATCCCCTCCTCCTCGCCCTGTTAGAGAGCGATCACCGGGTTGTATCTGGCACTTGGAAGGGTGTATTTTATTCAGTATCCAGTTCTAGTTGTCATAAGGTCAAGATACAACTCCGGGTCGTCCTTTTACCGAGGGACACGGCTATTCGAATAGATAAACTTCCCTGCAGGGGTGCACCACATAACCCAACATGCTCGATCCCATTTGGCCGGACACACTTTTCTGGGTCATGCCCGGCCTCGTAAGATCAACATGTCGCAGCCCCACCTAGGCTCAACAGAGAGGTCAGCACGCCGGTCTAAACCTATGCGCGCAGGGGTCTGGGCCCTTCGCCCTATGCACACCTGCATGTTGCGTACGCGGCCGGAAGCAGACCTAGCCCCCTTAATACAAGCGAGAGCTTACGGTCCAATGCGGCGCGCGCCACTCAGTCGCTGACGTCAAAAGAGCTTCGGCTGATACCACGACGCCGGGATACCCATAACTACTCCCGCGTAGATGGTTAGTGCGTATAGACCAAATGGCCAGACTCAGATCAAATACCCAGAACTCGTTAAGCGTGTTAAGTATCTGCGAACGCCGATCAGGGCCAGGCCCACCTCTCTCCTAGGTGGTCTCAACCTGCCCTGTCGCTCCGCCATAAAGTAAAAGTCGGGGGCCGTCAGGAACCCAGGCCCACCTCTACCGGGGTGGAGCCACCTGTCCTTTCAGCCCCCTCATTAGAATCACTTGCGGGTACTACTCGAGCCGACCCGACTATAGTCACCACATGTTTCATGTATATAATGTATATAGGATATACCCGTGATCACCTCCCGAAGTGATCACGGCCCAGTAGTATAGCATGGCAGACGGACAAGAGTGTAGGGCCACTGATGGGTCACTAGCATCCTATACTAAGCAGTAGGATAGCAGGTAAGGGTAACAACTGTAGCAACAATGACAGGCTATGCATTAGGATAGGATTAACGGAAAGTAGTAACATGGTACACTACTCTAATGCAAGTAGTATAGAGAAGAATAGGCGATATCTGGTGATCAAGGGGGGGCTTGCCTGGTTGCTCTGGCAAGTAGGAGGGGTCGTCAACTCCGTAGTCGAACTGGGCAGCAGCAGTGTCGGTCTCGTAGTCTACCGGAGAGAAGAGGGGGAAGAAACAGTAAATACAATGCAAACATAAACATGACGATGCAAGACATGACAATGAGCAGTGCGAGGTGTGTCCTAACGCGACAGTAGGTGGTACCGGCGAAGGGGGAACATCCGGGAAAGTATTCCCGCTGTTTCGCGTTTTCGGACAGACGGACCGGAGGGGGAAAGTTGCGAGTTCGATAGGTTAGGGAGGTGTGCTGGACGAACGGACTGCGTATCCGGATTCGTCTCGTCGTTCTGAGCAACTTTCATGTTGAAAATATTTTAATCCGAGTTACGGATTAAAAGATATGATTTTCTAAAGATTTTTATTAATTTCTGGAATTTAACTAATTATTTAAATTAATTCAAAAATGGATTTATGACATCAGCATGATGTCATGCTGATGGCAGCAATCAACAGGGGTTGACTGGGTCAAACTGCCGCGTGGGTCCAGTGGGACCCACGTGTCATACTCTATTAGGTTAATTAGGGTTTGATTAAACTAATTCTGTTTAATTAAACTAACAGGTTAATTAGATTAATTCATTAGGATTAATTAACTTTAATTAATTAATATTAACATGATTAAATAAGTTAATTAATTATCTTAATTAATTAATTTTATTATTTATTATTATTATTATTATTATTTGTATTTTTTTAAATCTTTTTTTAATTCGTTCTGGGGCGTGGGCCCCGTTCGGGCAGTGGCCCAGAGGGGTCCGGGCCCAGGGGTCAGTGGCACCTGGGGCCTAAGCGGGCACATGGGCGTGCGGGCCCCGAATGGGCGCTGCGGGCGTGGCCGGCAGGGGCGCACCCGACTGGGCGCCGGCGGCCACAGCAGGGCGCCGGAGCAAGGGGAGGAGGGTGCCAGTGGCCAGGGGCGACCGGAGTCAGGTGCGGCGAAGGCCAGCAGGCGCGGGACGCGGCCGGTGCGGCGCGGGCGGCACCGGAGCGGGGCACGGGGAGCGGCGGCCGGTGGCGGCCAACGGCGGGCAGGCCCTGCGCAGGGAGCTCGCACGGGAGCGGCCTGGGGGCGAGGGTGCGGGGCGAACGGACGGCGTGCGAGGCCACCGCGGGCGGGCGGCTGTGGGCGCGCGCAACGGCACGCCGGGCGAGGCGAGGCCGCGGTGAGCGCGGTCGGTGCGCGTACAGGCGATGGTCAGGGGCGTGCGAGCGCGTACGGGGACGAGGGGAGAGAAGAGGCCGGGGGCCTCACCGGCGTTCGTGGGGTCTGGGCTCGGAGAGGGGGACGAGGAAGGGGCGGCGTTCGGGTCGCCGGCGACGAGTGCGGCGGGGTGACGGGGTCGAGGGCGCGGCGCCGGAACGGCGGCCTCGGCTCGGGACGACGAGGACGTGAGGAGGCGAGGGGCTTCAGCGAGGTGGTGGTGGCGACGGGCGACGCGGTCGTCGCGGCGACGGGGGCGATTCGGGGGCGAGGTGAGGCAGCGGCGGCGGGGTCGAGCCCTCCCCGATCCAGATCAAGGGGAGAGGGGAGTGAACGTGGGGGAGGGCGAGTGGGGAGTCGGGAGTGGGTGCGGGGGCTAGGGTTTCGGGTGTGGTGTGCTTAGGTGTAGGGCAGGGGTGGGCCGGCCTTGTGTGCGGTCTGGCTAGCAGCTGGGCCGGTTGGCCCAGTGGGGGGGGTTCTATTCTTCTACTTTATTTATTTATTTATTTTCTTTTTAGTAGTTTTCTATTTTGTTTTCTATTTATCTTAGTTTTATAAATTAGGAAAATAGTTTCTAAATTAGTGTTATGGTTTAACCCACTGCCACAAAAAGTTTCACTGTTAACTAAAATAGTTTGATATTTTATAAATGGTAAAAGGCATTTAATTAATTGTTATAGCTGCTGTTTTAATTACTTTAGAGCCTTTAAACATTTTATCAAAGCTTGGTCTCTCCACCATAATTGCTTACGATTTATTTGAAACAACCCGAACATTTTAGTTTTAATTTTTGAAAATTTTGTTGTTTGCCATATTTTGAATTTGAATTTTGATCCGGTTTTGAACTAACGCGAGATTATCAACTCTAACAGAGGTGACGTGTCATCATTAGCGTAGGTTTACTGTAGCATAATTATCCGGGCGTCACACCTAATCCCACCGGGAGTAAGACTCCCTCCTTTCCTAGTTGGAGTAGGAGAAGGGGGAAGGAGGAGGGAGAGAGGAAGGAAAGGGGGTGCCGCCCCCCCCCCTCCTTGTCCAATTTGGACTAGAGGGGGAGGGGGCGCGGCCTGCCCTGGCCGCCCCTCCTCTTCTCCACTAAGGCCCATCTTGGCCCATTAAACCCCCGGGGGGTTTCCGGTAACCCCCGGTACTGCGGTAAAGTCCCGATTTCACCCGGAACACTTCCGATATCCAAATATAGGCTTCCAATATATCAATCTTTATGTCTCGACCATTTCGAGACTCCTCGTCATGTCCTTGATCACATCCGGGACTCCGAACTACCTTCGGTACATCAAAACACATAAACTCATAATATAACCGTCATCGAACTTTAAGCGTGCGGACCCTACGGGTTCGAGAACTATGTAGACATGACCGAGACATGTCTCCAGTAAATAACCAATAATGGAACCTAGATGCTCATATTGGCTCCTACATATTCTACGAAGATTTTTGTCGGTCAAACCGCATAACAACATACGTTGTTCCCTTTGTTATCGGTATGTTACTTGCCCGAGATTCGATCATCGGTATCTTAATACCTAGTTCAATCTCGTTACCGGCAAGTCTCTTTACTCATTCCGTAATACATCATCCCGCAACTAACTCATTAGTTTCAATGCTTGCAAGGCTTATAGTGATGTGCATTACCGAGTGGGCCCTGAGATACCTCTCCGAGAATCGGAGTGACAAATTCTAATCTCGAAATACGCCAACCCAACAGGTACCTTCGGAGACACCTGTAGAGCACCTTTATAATCACCCAGTTACGTTGTGACGTTTGGTAGCACACAAAGTGTTCCTCCGATAAACGGGAGTTGCATAATCTCATAGTCATAGGAACATGTATAAGTCATGAAGAAAGCAATAGCAGGATACTAAACGGTCGAGTGCTAAGCTAACGGAATGGGTCAAGTCAACATCATTCTCCTAATGATGTGATCCCGTTAATCAAATGACAACTCATGTCCATGCCTAGGAAACATAACCATCTTTGATCAACGAGCTAGTCAAGTAGAGGCATACTAGTGACACTCTGTTTGTCTATGTATTCACACAAGTATTATGTTTCCGGTTTATACAATTCTAGCATGAACAATAAACATTTATCATCATATAAGGAATTAAATAATAACTTTATTATTGCCTCTAGGGCATATTTCCTTCACTTTCGTGTCTCCTTACTTCCTTCTATATCACGGTTTCCCTAAATCTTAAAAACTTCATCCACACAAAACTCAACAAGAACTCGTGAGATAAGTTAGTATAAACCAATGCAAAAACCTTATCATTCTCTACTGTAGAAAATCACTGAAATTATTATTCAACATTGCATACTAAATGCCTCTGCATATTTAATACTCCTATCCTCAAATAGAATCATTAAACAAGCAAACATATGCAAACAATGCAAACATAACAGCAATCTGCCAAAATAGTACACTTTGTAAAGAATGCAAAAGTATCAATACTTCTTTAACTCCAAAAATTATAACAATTTAACAGACCATAGAGAATTTATCAGAGCTTATTTTGAAAAAAGTTTCAACATTTTAGCACATTCTGACTTTTCTAGGGAACTTTTGCAACAGCGATAAACTTTCTGTTTTGAAACAGCAACATGTAGACATGCAAAATAAGCATGGTGAAGGCTATCCTTGACATTTTTATTAAAAGAAAGATGCAAAACATTATTCTAAATAACAGAAAGAAAATACTAACAAAATAAAATGACGCTCCAGGCAAAACACATATCATGTGACGAATAAAAATATAGCTCCAAGTGAGGTTACCGATAATGTTGGAGACGAAAGAGGGGATGCCTTCCGGGGCATCCCCAAGCTTAGTTGCTTCGATCTTCCTTGAATATTACCTTGGGGTGCCTTGGGAATCTCCAAGCTTAGGGTCTTGTCACTCCTTATTCTCCTCATATCGATATCTCACCCAAAACTTGAAAACTTCAATCACACAAAACTTAATGGAACTTCGTGAGATAGGTTAGTATGATAAAGAGCCAAACCACTCACTTTTGGTACTGCCAAAGACAAGATTCATAATTTTTCTCACACAATGCCTACTGTACCATATAATTTTCACAATTTATATTGAGCAATATAAGCCATAGAAACTAGAAAGCAAGCAAACTATGCCTTGAAAACAGAATCTGTCAAAAATAGAACAGTCTGTAGTAATCTGTACTTCCAACCATACTTCTGCTACTTCAAAAATTCTGAAAAAATAGGACAACGTAGGGAATTTATATACCCATCAACTGTAAAAATTCAGAATTTTTCCATGTTTCGGTAAAATATAAGAATTTTTGCACTGGACACAACAGTTTCTGTTTTTGCACAGAATCAAGTCAACTATCATCCACACTATCCCAAAGGCTTTACTTGGCACTTTATTGAAAAAAAACCAATAAAACATGATTACTACAGTAGCATAATCATGTGAACACACAAAAATAGCAGGTAAAAGTGTTGGGTTGTCTCCCAACAAGCGCTTTTCTTTAATGCCTTTTAGCTAGGCATGATGATTTCATTGATGGTCGCATAAAAGATAAGAATTGAAACACAAAGAGAGCATCATGAATCACATGGCAATCACATTTAAGTCTAACCCACTTCCTATGAATAGGGATTTTGTGAGCAAAAAACTTATGGGAACAAGAATCAACTAGCATAGTAAGGCAAAACAAGCATAACTTCAAAACTTTCAACACATAGAGAGGAAACTTGATATTATATATTGCAACTCCTACAAGCATAAGTTCCTCCCTCATAACAATTTTTAGTAGCATCATGCAGAAATTTAACAATATAACCATCACATAAAGCATTATTTTCAAGGTCCACAAGCATAGAAAACTTATTACTCTCCACATAGGCAAATTTCTTCTCACCAATAGTAGAGGGAGCAAACTCAACAAAATAACTATCATGAGAGTGAAAATTAAAATCACGATGACAAGTTTCATGGTTATCATTATTCTTTACAGCATACATGTCATCACCATAATCATCATAGATAGCAACTTCATTATCATAGTTAATTGAAGCCTCATCCAAAATGGTGGATTCATCACTAAATAAAGTCATGACCTCTCCAAATCCACTTTCATCATTATAATCATCATAAATAGGAGGCATGCAATCATTATAAGAAATTTGCACATCAAATCTTGGGGGAATATAAATATCATCTTCATCAAACATAGCATCCACAAGCTTATGCCTTTGCATATCCTTAGCATCATGGATATTCGAAGAATTCATACTAACAACATTGCAATCATGCTCACCATTTATACCAAAAATTGTATTGAATTCTTGTTCTATCAATTGAGCACAATTTTCCTTTCCATCATTTTCACGAAATACAGTATAAAGATGAATAATATGATGCAACCACAATTCCATTTTTTGTAGTTTTCTTTTACGAACCAAACTAGTGATAAAACAAGAAACTAAAAGATTCAATTGCATGATCTACACATATACCTTCATGCACTCACCTCCCCGGCAATGGCGCCAGAAAAGAGCTTGATGTCTACTACGCAACTTTATTCTTGTAGACACGTGTTGGGCCTCCAAGCGCAGAGTTTCGTAGGACAATAGCAGTTTTCCCTCAAGTGGATGACCTAAGGTTTATCAATCCGTGGGAGGCATAGGATGAAGATGGTCTCTCTAAAATGAACCTACAACCAAATAATAAAAAGTCACTTGTGTACCAAAACACCAAATACAATGGTAATTTGTATAGGCGCACTAGTTCGGCGAAGAGATGGCGATGCAAGAGTAGTAATGATGGTAGATATTGATTATTGTAATTGGAACAATAAAAAACAGCAAGGTAGCAATTGATAAACTGGAGCACAAACGGTATTGCAATGCTTGAAAATGAGGCCTGGGGTCCGTACTTTCGCTAGTGCAATCTCTCAACAATGCTAATATAATTGGATCACATAACCATCCCTCAACGTGCGATGAAGAATCACTCCAAAGTTCCTATCTAGCGGAGAACATAAGAATAAATTGTTTGTAGGGTACGAAACCACCTTAAAGCTATTCTTTCCGATCGATCTAACCAAGAGTTCGTACTAAAATAACACCAAAGCAAATTAAGATTCGTAATACTCAATCCAACACAAGGAACCTCAAAGAGTGCCCCAAGATTTCTCTCGGAGAAACAAAGACAAGAACGTGCATCAACCCCTATGCGTAGATCACCCCAATGTCACCTCAGGAATCCGCGAGTTGAGTGGCAAAACACATATCAAGTGCATCAATATGATACCCCATTGTCACCACGAGTATTCATATGCAACACATATATCAAGTGTTCTCAAATCCATAAAAGCATTCAATCCGATAAAACGAAATCGCAAAGGGAAAACTCAATTCATCACAACAAGATAGAGAGGGGAAAATACCATATGATCCGACTATAACAATTGTATTTGTTTCTCATGTATTTAGTATAGCCAAATTTCATTTATTTCTCACATGGTATACAATAATAGAATGCAGCCACAACAATTGAACATCGCATTGCAGAATTGAACCAAGCAGTTAACTAAGCACCACAACAAATGAACCAAATGTTAACTGAGCACCACATTACACAATATAACATACTCCTAATAGAAGATCAGACAGTTAACCAAACCAAGCATGCTTAACAACTTGGAAATATAGCAATTCTATTTGTTTCTCATGTATTTAGTACAGCCAAATTTGATTTATTTCTCACATGGTACAAACCCTCAGCTCCGAGGGTGGACTACTCCCTCATCATCATGGTGACCGTCGGGATGATGAAGGTGGCCACCGGGGATTATTCCCCCCTCTGGCAGGGTGCCGGAACGGGGTCTAGATTTGTTTTCGGTGGCTACAGAGGCCTCCGGCGACGGAACTGCTTATCTTTGTTAACCCCGAGGGTTTTTGGAATATTTGGGAATTTATAGGGTAAAGAGGGGGTGCGGAAGGCCACCGAGGTGGGCACAACCCACCTGGGCGCTTGGGCCCCCAGGCGCGCCCTGGTGGGTTGTGCCCCCCTCGGGGCACACCCCATGTGCTTCTCTGGCCCACTAGATGTCTTTTGGTCCATAAAAAATCCACAAAAAGTTTCACGGTGTTTGGACTCCGTTTGATATTGATTTCATGCGATGTAAAAAACAAGCAAAAAACAGCAACTAGCACTGGGCACTGGGTCAATAGGTTAGTCCCAAAAAATGATATAAAGTTGCTACAAAATGATTGTAAAACATCCAAGAATGATAATATAACAGCATGAATAATTCATAAATTATAGATAAGTTGGAGACATATCACATACCTTGGCAAAGTTTTGAAGAAGTTCAAAATAGATCAGTCAAAGAATGAGTTCTTGCCTGTGTTGCAAGGCGTGAAGTTGAGTAAGACTCAAAAACCCAACCACGGCAGAAGATAGAGAGAGAATGAAAGTCATTCCCTACGCCTCAGCCATAGGTTCTATAAAGTATGTCATGCTGTGTACCAAATATATTGTGTACCTTGCCATGAGTTTGGCAAGGGGGTACAATAGTGATCCAGGAGTAGATCACTGGACAATAGTCCAAATTATCCTTAGTTACCTAAGAGGACTAAGGAAGTATTTCTCGGTTATGGATGTGATAAATAGTTCATCGTAAAGAGTTACGTCGATGCAAGCTTTGACGCCGATCCAGATGACTCTGAGTCTCAATCTGGATACATATTAAAAGTGGGAGCAATTAGCTAGAGTATCTCCATGCAGAGCATTCACTGGTACGCGTCGGTGCTATACAAACGGTTTTTAACTCCTTTCCACGACGGCGTTCGGAACCGTCACCTAGTGAGTGACTGTGATAGGGGGGTCCTTCCCACACGACCCAGAAACCGTCGGGGATATGCCCTCCTGGCACACACGCTCGGCAAAATGAGGTCGTGTGCGACCGGCGAGCGACCAAATACGGTTGTACATATAGTAGTGCTAAAAATACAATTATATAGGCGAAATCGTTTCCGATCGTAAGTACATCCCACACAGTCAGTCCCCGCTAAATGTTTCCGTTCATATATACATCCGACACAGTCACTCCAAGGAAAATGTTTGCGCAAGGTGGCGTAACGCAAACAGTTTTCAAGAGAATGTCGTGTGTGATTTTCATTGATCCAACACGGTTTATTCCTAGAAACTATGTGCGTTGCCTGAGGTCATCGCCCACGGTGTTTTCTCAATAACCGTTTGCAATAGGGAAACCCAATTAGCAGGCTAAATGGCCAATTAGCAGGCTAATTGCCCTATTATTAATAATCCATTTACCAATCTAATTGACATTCATATTAAGCACATAATATATTTCATTTCCTTATTAAGGAAGCAGGATTTCATAATTGAAATACATCCGAGTACAACATGATATAGCTCGAGCACTCAGCTACCCCATTACACAACTGCACCAGCACCAAGTTTCACATGCAACATCTAGAACCTTTCGAAATTAGCATCATAGACGGTATATAGACAGATGCATCTCATCTGGAAAACTGTTGAAGCGGAAGGCAAATATTGAGCCTTCATTCATGTTGAAGGTCTTTGTAGCTTTAGGGCAGTACCTCTGGATGATGGACCGTCCATCCTTCGACCTCTTCAGGAACACTTCAATATTGACCCCTGGGTGTTGTATGAAAACTTTCCTCAACTCCTGACCATGCAGGTGGTTTGAGAGGTAACCATCGGTGAACCCTGAAAACAAGGATGTGCATAAATATCTTCTCTATATTGGAAATGGGGCAAAGGAATAAAAAAGGCAAGGTGTAATAGTTAGTACCATCTTCTAAACCTCAGTGCTTCCCATTGTTTCCCTGCAACACATATAAGGTAGTTAGTCATCAGGTTAAGTAAGGGTTCGCATGCTATTAGTAAAATATGTTGATGATAAATAAGCACATTGCAGATTCATCAGATTAATTCAAGCCACATGGAAAACCCATTTATCCAAACCAAGCATGATTAAGAATTAGGAAATATAGCACTTGTATATATTTCTCATCTATTAAGTGCAGCCAAATTCGATTTATTCCTCACATGGTATACAATAACAGAATGCAACCACAACAATTGAACATCGCATTGCAGAATTGAACCAAGCAGTTAACTAAACACCACAACAAATGAACCAAACGTTAACTGAGCACCACATTGCACAATATAACATACTCCTAATAGAAGATCAGACAGTTAACCAAACCAAGCATGCTTAACAACTTGGAAATATAACAATTGTATTTGTTTCTATGTATTTAGTACAACCAAATTTGATTTATTTCTCACATGGTATACAATAACATAATGCAACCACAACAATTGAACATCGCATTGCAGAATTGAACCAAGGAGTTAACTAAACACCGCAACAAATGAACCAAACGTTAACTGAGCACCACATTACACAATATAACATACTCCTAATAGAAGATCAGACTGTTAACCAAACCAGGCATGCTTAACATCTTGGAAATATAGTAATTGTATTTGTTTCTCATGTATTTAGTACAGCCAAATTCGATTTATTTCTCACATGGTATACAATAACAGAATGCACCCACAATAATTGAACATCGCATTGCAGAATTGAACCAACCAGTTCACTAAACACCACAACAAATGAACCAAATGTTAACTGAGCACCACATTGCAGAATATAACATACTCGTAATGGATGATCGGACAGTTAACCAAACCAAGCATGCTTGTCAACTTGGAAAATTGCACCCTGAAGAATTGAACATCACATTTGCAGAATTGAACCAAACAGTTAACTGAACACCACATTGCACAACATATAGAACATATACTCTAGAGCAGAAGATTGCATGGTAAAAGTAGATAGCACAATCCACTAGAATTTGTTAAGGAAAGGTAGTAGCTAGCAAACTGAACATGGGTCCTTATAGTGAGCTAATAAGACAAGCTACTCCTCATTGTCGGAGATATCGATGACGATTGGCTCCTTGGACATGGAAGAGGGCGCGGCCTCCGCATCGTGGGTGCCCTCGTCGTAGTGTGGAGTTGCCTGAGCCGCTCCGGGCACCAACCTGCTGGCTCTCAAGATGAGGTAAGCATGTGCACGCTGAGAAAACACCTCGTAGTCTTCATCGAAGGCACCCACGGTGGCCTCGAGAAAATTCCACGAACTATCGTTTAAATCAACCAACCACGTCACGACGTCGGCACGCGAGGCGTCGACGGTGGCCTCGACGGCGAGGTGCTCCTCCAAGATCTGGGGTCGGCACGAATGGCAGCCATCACAACCTCATCCGCACGTGCAGCCGCGATTTGCTTCTCCAATGTCAAATGCTCCTTGAGATCCTGGCTATATTGCGTGCACCATGGCTTAGGGTGGCTCTTATTTGGTGGAGGGGTCGGTGATTTGGGTGGATGGTGTCGCGCTCGCGCCGGCAGTTGGGGCATGTGGGATGTGGAAGGAGGAGGAGGATGGGGGTCGGGTGTGGATTACCTGCCTGGATAGGCGAGGCCGAGCAGCGTGAAGGAGGGTCGCCGGCGAGGAGGCGGCGCTGCAAGCAAGGAGTGAAGGTTTGAACTTTGAAAGGAAGGCGGAAACTGGGGAAATGTGGCTTTTGGTAAGGGGGAGGGGGAGGTAGATATTTCCACGGAAGCCCAAAATTTGGAATCACTTCCGCGAAAAAACTGGCGCGCAAAGTGTCATCGGACACGGTCCCTTATTCAGAGCGGGCTGTGGACTGTAGCCGTCGCACCTTCTCGCGTAAGCCGTATGCGTACTATACTCTGACAGTGCTCCAAGATATTTTGTGCTGCATCTCACACGGTTGGTTATAATAAACTGTGTGGGATCTACTTGATTTTTCGTCTTGATTTGAATTACATAATGGGGTCATAGTGACAATGGACGGTGTTTCAATTACTAGACCTTTTATCTGGAGTGAACATGCAACTCTATGTGTGTCGTAAAAGAATTGGAATAATTCAGGGTTCGTTTGGACATTTTTATGCATTAACTGAGTTTTCAATGCATTTATGTGCATAATTCAAATTTGAACTACATGCACTTCCTCCAGTGCATATAAATTGGTTGAAAAATCAAATCTTTGTCCTTGGGTGCATGCTTAGGTCCCATGCAAGAAATGGGAATGACTGTCAAACACCCTGCCACCGTCACTCGACAACAAACATTGAGATGCCTGGTTTTTAAATTCTAGTAAATCCAATACTCGTCTGGAATTCATGAAACTTGGCATGCTATCAGGGAGTGGCATCAACATGCAGCGGTAAATTTGTTGTCCCATTTGGGGTAGGTTTGGGTATATGCTTCTCACAAACCAGAGCTTCTCACAACAACCATGATGGTTTCGGTAGGGAACGTCCCACCTTTGGGGATGAAACGATATCCATTACCTCTTATTGCTTTCCAAATCTTTCTCGTGTCAACATAGAACAACAAGAGTGTTGTGTCAATTTCTGTGATTTTTCGGGGTTCGTTTGGACTTTTTTTGCATTGACAGAGTTTTCAATGCATTTATGTGCATAATTCAAATTTGAACTACATGCACATGCTCCAGTGCATATAAATTGGTTGAAAAATCAAATCTTCATCCTTGGGTGCATGCTTAGGTCCCATGCAAGAAATGGAAATGAATGTCAAACACCCTGCCACCGTCACTCGGCCGCAAATATTGAGATACCTGGTTTTTTAATTCTAGTAAATCCAAAACTTGTCTGAAATTCATGAAACTTGGCATGCTATCATGGAGCGGCATCAACATGCCATGGTAAATTTTTTGTCCCATTTGGGGCAAGTTTGCGTATATGCTTCTCACAAACTAGAGCTTCTCACAACAAGCATGATTGTTTCGGTAGGGGACGTCCCACGTTTGGGGACGAAATGATATCCATTGCCTCTTATTGATTTGAAAAATTTTCTCGTGTCAACATAGAACAACAAAAGTGTTGTGTCAATTTTTGTGATTTTTCGGGGTTCGTTTGGACATTTTTTATGCATTAACTGAGTTTTCAATGCATTTATGTGCATAATTCATATTTGAACTACATGCACATGCTCCAGTGCATATAAATTGGTTGAAAAATCAAATCTTTGTCCTTGGGTGCATGCTTAGGTCCCATGCAAGAAAAGGGAATGAATGTCAAACACCCTGCCACCGTCACTCGGCCGCAAACATTGAGATACCTGGTTTCTACATTCTAGTAAATCCAAAACTCGTCTGAAATTCATGAAACTTGGCATGCTATCATGGAGCGGCATCACCCTGTCATGGTAAATTTTTTGTCCCATTTGGGGCAGGTTTGGGTATATCCTTCTCACAAACTAGAGCTTCTCACAACAAGCATGATGGTTTCGGTAGGCAACATCCCACCTTTGGGGACGAAACGATATCCATTGCCTCTTATTGGTTTCAAGATTTTCTCGTGTCAACATAGAACAAAAGGAGTGTTGTGTCAATTTTTGTGATTTTTTGGGGTTCGTTTGGACATTTTTATGCATTAACTGAGTTTTCAATTCATTTATGTGCATAATTCAAATTTGAACTACATGCACATGCTCCAGTGCATATAAATTGGTTGAAAAATCAAATCTTTGTCCTTGGGTGCATGCTTAGGTCCAATGCAAGAAATGGGAATGAATTTCAAACACCAAGGCACTGTTGATTGCCGGAAAAACGTTGAGATACTTTGTTTTTAAATTCTAGTAAATCCAAAACTCGTTTGAAATTCATGAAACTTTGCATGCTATCATGGAATGGCACCCGACATGCTGTGGTATTTTTCATGTGCATTTTGAGAGAAGGCGCACTCGAATAACAGCCAACAAAGGCATTTTGAAAAAATAGCTGCCACTTTAATATCTCAAACATTTGTATAATTCAAACCGTGTGCGTTTTGTTAACCATTCACGTGACGCCACGTGTCTTGGTTTTAATGGCTATAGGTTTTAATGGCTCTTTATCGCATACGTTTTAGATAGAACACCCGTATGCAAAGTGAGAGCAGGATTTGTGTATCTCTTGAACGCAAATGGTTCTTTTGGATGACCCGTGTGCAACCACTTACAAATAATTTTGTAAGATTTGCATCTGTCATATGGGGTATGTTTCCATTTGTCAAACTGGAAAGATTGACATTTGTTGATCTAGTAACATTGCCATTTGTCAACCTTGTAACACTGCGATTTGTCAAAATATGAAGCTAAAAATCATTAGCAGTATCTAATTTTTGCAACTAAAATTCAGTAATTAAGCATAGATGGAGGCGAGGAGGTTTGTTCAGCCGGGCGTGCAGCGGGCAGCGCAGTACTATTCGTTGTGACAGCGGGCGGTGCAGTTCCCGACATGGCTTTAATGCAGACGAGGGAGAGGGTAGAGGTTCCCAAAATGTTGGACGGCCAATGATGCATCCTCCTTCAATTAGCATCGTGTGAATGCATGAGGGAAGTAATCGGAGGAGGATCGGGAAAAGTGGCAGCACGATGTGAATGCAACGCAGTTTGCACTCATATAAAGATGCCCCTCCATTCCAATGAATCTACCACATCGTATGCACCTAAGCATTTGCCTAAGCACCTACAGTAATAAGCACAAAAGTGCTCACTCCAAACCCATGGCAGCGATGCGCGCGAGCGGCCAGCGGCTGTGCCAGATGGTCCACGACGCCGGCCTGCGGCATGGCACCGAGGATCGTCTCCAGACGGTGTTCGCGACCGGCTGGTGGATGGCCGCCGTCGACGGTAGCTACGACTCTCAGTACGACCAGATGATCGTTGCTACCACCAACAAGTTCACCGTCGTCAAGAAGCTCGCGGATGACATCGCCGTACTACTCCAGCCAGCGCGCCCGGACTCCTCATTGCCTGCCACCCTAATCGGCCTCCATGGTCGGAACCTCTTTCAAGCACTGGTGGCCCTGCGACTGCCCACCGACGCCACGAAGAATGTCCACCTGGAGGTTGCGCTCGCCGCGAGGCGCCTCGCCCTGCAAGAATTCATCAACCTAAACATCCACGTGTACGAACGAATCGTGTACATAGATATCTACAAAGCCAGTGAGGACGCTACGACATTGGCCTTCTTCAACCGACTGGAAGCCTTGGATGCCTTTGCTGAGAAGCACCTTGACCTCGCAACAAAAGCCGCCGCTCCTTAGCCACCGGTCGGTGGCCCAGCGCACTGAGTTGAGGAGGAGGAGGTCGTACGTTGATGGATGCATCTTCCTTCTTGCCTCCTATAAGCACCACTTCGATCGCATCATCATGGCCTTAATTCTTAGGGATTTTTACATATGTGCCCCTGGTTCCTTAGCTCTACTCATTCATCCCCGCGCTCTTAACTTTTGCTCAATTTTCCCCACTCCCTTGCCAGAAACCCTCATAACTGGGCACAACGGACGTTGCCGTCGGGTCAAAGGCTTGACCGTTAACTCTAACTAGTGGGGCCACGCTAGACTGTGCTCCGTTGGGTGGTGTGGCTGTTCGATCATTGGGCCATGGTTTAGTTGGGCCGTCCCTTGCATTAAACGTCTGCGCGCACCGCCAGGACAGAAGCCTGCTATGCATGCACCCAGCAAACCCTACTTGCATGCGTCGATGCCATGATGTGCCGACCGAGCCTGCATGCGCTGACCGAGCCTGCATGCGCCGATGCGTCCGCCACGATGCACTGAGCGAGCAGCTTTCTTGCACGCCAGCCGCCACGGATGTAGCGATGGTCACTGCCGCTGGTTTCTCTCTTCTAGCTCGGTGGCTACATATTTGTGGCTTGTGTAAAAAAAGAGCCACTCCCTTGCTTAGTTGTACTCATTCATCCCTACTAACAAAGCTTGCTTGCATGCACTAGCTAGGTGGTTACTAACAAGGGAACCCTACTAACAAGCCGAGCTCTCTAAGAAAATACTCAACAAATATGCAGTCCCAATATGTAGATAGGGCCAAAAAGCCCATAGCACGATCACATAGCTCAAACTAGGAAGAACTTAATAATAGAATAGATAGAAAACTTAATAATAGAATTTAAGAAATGGGCCAACAAGCCCATAGCAACTCCAACATAGTTCAATTACAACTTAACATAACATAGACTAAAAAAAGATAGAGGGTTTATAACCCTAGCCACCACCTTCTCCACCTCGCTCCTCCTCCGGGCGCCCTTTTCACTGCTCCTTTGGGGCGTTGTCGATGGGGTACGGAAGAGTGTGCATGCACGTCGTGGTGGGGAAGATGTTGATGTACTCCATGAACCTGTTGTGGGTGGTGAAAGCGATGAACTCGGAACCACACCAAAGGACCCGGCCGAGGAGGTAGAAGGCGTCGAAAGTGTTGGTGAAGTGGGCAAGGAGAGCAACCACCACCCGGTTTTGGATGACCTCCTCGACGCGGAACATCGTTGGAGATCCCCTCGGGAGGTGGTGGTAGCCGGACGCGAGGAAGAACTCGGTGAAGTTCCTTGCGGTCCTCAGTCTTGATATCGCCCACACACATAGTGTGCGATCAACGTACATGCCGGTAGGGTAGAGCCTCTCCGGCACGGTGGGTGCGAAGCGGTAGGTTGGTCCGGTGCACTGTATGGCTGAGGGGTGTGCAGAAGACGCAGAAGGGGTCGAACAGCAAGAAGGGCAGATGGATGAGGGATGGCAGAGGCAGAGGGTGGCTTAAATAGCCGTAGTGCTACGTGTTATTTGGCCGTGGCAATAACAGGGTCAAATGTGAAGTTTGTAGCCCGTTTTTAAACCCACCGCAGCATTGGGAGTGTACACGCATGGGAAACGGTGGTTTGAAAAGAAGAAGAAAAAGAAGCTAATTGCACGCATGGGAATCCGTGGTCAAACCCTATATTATATGAACAAAAAGAGAAAACTTTTGAAGAGCTTGTGGCCATTTTGAATGATAAAAATAAATTTGGCCCTTAAAATTTTGGTCATTTTGCATGATAAAAAGAGATAGAGGGCTTGTGGCCATTATACAAATGCAAAATGACCCATTTTTTATAGTTTGTGGCCATTTTGCATGATAAAAATAAATTTAGCCCTTATAAATTTGGTCATTTTACATTTGTATAGAACAAAAAGAATGATGCAAAAAACAGAGCAAACGATGCAAAAATACAGAGCCAGCACGTTCACAAAAAACAGAGCAAACGATGCAAAAAAATGACGCAATTCGATGGCCCGGAGCTTGGTTTCCTTTTGGGCCCAATAACAATGTTTTTTTCATCGAGTCAGTGGTGGGCGAGTAGCTGTGCACAACCAATAGGATCGCCTCTCGCGGATCGCCCCACGATCCAACGATGCGGAGCCGTCCTTGTGATCCAATGGCGCGGAGCCTGCACACAGCCATCCCACCTAGTTCCTTCTAGAAGGCCAGATCTGAGGGCTGTCGCTTGGCGCGAGGGTATGATCGGATGGTTGACGTTGGGAGCTAGGGTTAGGTGAAACCCCGTGGGGTTTAGAGGGGTTTTGAGCTGGTTAACGGGGTTTCGAAGGCTTTGACTGAGCATAACTAATTTTAAAAAAATCGAAAAAATATGAAACCTTCGCCGTTCATCGTTTTATAAGACAAACTAACGAGGAAAAATACTAAACTTGGTCTATGGTTATTTTCATGAAAAAAACCTAGCTGGCACGATCGAGGTCAAATGAGCACCATTAATTTTCAAAAAAAAACCTGGGCACAATGTTGTCTTATATGACATGTTACCAACCAAAAATCATAAACTTGCTCTATGGTCCTTTTCATGAGAAAACCGTCACACATATGAGCTATCACGTACATGATTTCATAGAGTTCAAGGAGAGGAGGTGGTCTTACCTTCTGTTTTTTAAAAATTTATAAAAAAATCACTAAAGCTTTATTTTAAAGTGAATAAGAAGGATCTGAAGTTAGTTTTCCATTTTCATATTTCAAAACGTGTTTTTAATAGTTTTTATATTAAAGCATATGTTTCCAAAAGAAAATGTAAAAATATGAAGATTAATTCAAAAAATAGTGAGACTTCGAATCTACACTATGGAAAGTGAATATGTGTTAATAAAAAACTTTTGGCTAATTTAGAGTAGGTTAAAAAAAACTTGATTACAAATGGGTTGTTTACCCTAGCCTGGGAGCTCATTTGGAGCACATTTTCTCAAATTCAAATTTATTTGACCTCCTCTAAATCACTTGAAATTTTGCACACATGATCTCCTACACAAACATAGGTAGTTTGCCAAGGTTTTACTTGTTTTTGCATTTTCTTGAATTTGTACTGTCTAGGTTTGCCAAGGTTTACATGATCTCATTTGGTGCATGCATTTGACTTCCTACACAACATGTGTGATCATTGCAGCACCTAAGATCATAGTCTGTTTGGGTCGGCGCGGGCAAAAGTGGTGGCCCAACGCGTCGACCCAAACCCAAATCACGTCCGCTTCGCGTCCGCGCCGACGCATTTGTGGCCCAAATTTGTGCCCCAAATGCATCGGCGCAGATGTAGAACGGCCGCCACGCGCGCCTTCTCGCTGTCCGCCGCGTCCCCACCGTGCGGCCGCCCACTCATGGTCAGCTTAATTTATGACCACGGGCCCACGCGTTAGTAACGGCGGTCGCCCTTTTTTAAGCCGACCGTGCGGCGGGGCCATCCTCATCCAAACTCGCCGTCCCCATCTAGGCAAGCTCTCTCCCCCGTTGCCGGCAAACCCTAGCAAAAACCCTAGCCAACCCTAGCCAAATGGGGGCTCTTCTCCGGCGCCGGCAGTAGCAAGTCCAAACGCAAGGCCCCCGCCGTCCCTTTCCCCTCTGAGTTTGTACTGCCTCCGCCGGCGCCGGCTCCCCGACAGAGGGTGCGAGTGAGCGTGCTAGTGCACCAGGCGGAGTGGCACTGGCAGCACCGCGTCCCTCTGTCGTACTGATACGTCTCCAACGTATCTTTAATTTATGAAGTATTCATGCTATTATATTATCTGTTTTGGATGTTTATAGGCTTTACTAAACACTTTTATATTATTTTTCAGACTAACCTATTAACCCAGAGCCCAGTGCCAGTTTCTATTTTTTCCCTTGTTTCAGTGTTTCACAGAAAAGGAATATCAAACGGAGTCCAAACGGAATGAAACCTTCGGGAGTGTTATTTTTGGAACGGAAGCAATCCAGGGGACTTGGAGTACACGTCAGGGAATCAACGAGGAGAGCACGACAGGGGGGCGTGCCTACCCCCCCCCCCCCCCAGGCGCGCCCTCCACCCTCGTGGGCCCCTCGTGGCTCCCCTGACCGACTTCTTTCGCCTATATATATCCATATACCCTAAAAACATCGAGGAGAAGAATAGATCGGGAGTTCCGCCGCCGCAAGCCTCTGTAGCCACCAAAAACCAATCGGGAGCCTGTTCCGGCACCCTGCCGGAGGGGGGAACCGTCACCGGTGGCCATCTTCATCATCCCGACGCTCTCCATGACGAGGAGGGGGTAGTTCACCCTCGGGGCTGAGGGTATGTACCAGTAGGTATGTGTTTGATCTCCCTCTCTCTTGTTCTTGAGGTGATACGATCTTGATGTATCGCGAGCTTTGCTATTATAGTTAGATCTTATGATGTTTCTCCCCCTCTACTCTCTTGTAATGGATTGAGTTTTCCCTTTGAAGTTATCTTATTGGATTGAGTCTTTAAGGATTTGAGAACACTTGATGTATGTCTTGCATGTGCTTATCTGTGGTGACAATGGGATATCACGTGATCCACTTGATGTATGTTTTGGTGATCAACTTGCGGGTTCCACCCATGAACCTATGCATAAGGGTTGGCACACGTTTTCGTCTTGACTCTCCGGTAGAAACTTTGGGGCACTCTTTGAAGTTCTATTTGTTGGTTGAATAGATGAATCTGAGATTGTGTGATGCATATCGAATAATCATACCCACGGATACTTGAGGTGACAATGGAGTATCTAGGTGACATTAGGGTTTTGGTTGATTTGTGTCTTAAGGTGTTATTCTAGTACGAACTCTATGATAGATTGAACGAAAAAATAGCTTCGTGCTATTTTACTACGGACTCTTGAATAGATTGAGCAGAAAGAATAACTTTGAGGTGGTTTCGTACCCTGCCATAATCTCTTCGTTTGTTCTCCGCTATTAGTGACTTTGGAGTGACTCTTTGTTGCATGTTGAGGGATAGTTATATGATCCAATTATGTTATTATTGTTGAGAGAACTTGCACTAGTGAAAGTATGAACCGTAGGCCTTGTTTCAACGCATTGCAATACCGTTTGTGCTCACATTTATCATTAGTTACCTTGTTGTTTTTATATTTTCAGATTACAAAAACCTATATCTACCATCCATATTGCACTTGTATCACCATCTCTTCGCCGAACTAGTGCACCTATACAATTTACCATTGTATTGGGTGTGCTGGGGACACAAGAGACTCTTTGTTATTTGGTTGCAGGGTTGTTTGAGAGAGACCATCTTCATCCTACGCCTCCCACGGATTGATAAACCTTAGGTCATCCACTTGAGGGAAATTTTCTACTGTCCTACAAACCTCTACACTTGGAGGCCCAACAACGTCTATAAGAAGAAGGTTGTGCAGTAGACATCACATACCCCGATGTCACCCTGCCGCATGACTGGCATCTAGATCCAGAGTGGATCCTAGTGCCGGCGGCGCCGCAGTCGACTAGGGCGCACGCGGAGGAGGTGTGGCACCGGTGGGTAATGCTGACGCCGAAGCAGCGCACTGACGCCACCTACGCCACCGACTCGCCTAACTGGGCGAGGTGGTTCGCCTTCGAGCACGAGGAGGCGAGGCGACGCGGCGTGCGGGAGATCGACCGCAGCGTGCCGCCGCCCCCGCTCGTCGGCCGGGAGGAAGACCAGGCGGCGGAGGCCGCCTACCAGGCGGCCCTTGCGGCGGTCTACCGCGAGAGCGAGGAGGACGAGCGGCACATGGTGGAGGCGGTGGAGGAAGAGGAGGCTCGCTACGAGGCGGCCAGGGCGCAGGCCCTCGCCCTCTCCGCGGTCGGCGATGGTGTCGTGCCGCCGGTGGCCCGCCGTCCCCTCCCCAATGGCTCGTCAAGGCCGACCCGGAGCTGCAGCCGGAGCCCGAGCCGGAGCCGGAGCCCATCGCGCGCTTCTCCTGGACGGGAGTGGTGCGCGAATGGGTGTCCGCACCACCGGTTTGGATGGGGGTGACCCCGGAGCACGAGGCGGCGTACCTTGAAATGTGGAACTAGCGACGGCTCGCCGAGGAGCGCCTTCGTGGCGAGTATGAGGAGATGCTTGAGCGCGACCTTGAGGAGGAGGCGCGCGAGGCTGAGGAGGAGGCGTGCCATGCCGCGGCTGCACAGGCGGCTCCATAGCCCCCTGCGCCGGCACTGCCCCTGCCGGAACAGGTTCCCTCGGCCTACATCGCCGCCGCGTGGAACACGGCGTTCCCCCGGGCCGGCCCTTCGCCGACGCTCATCGACCTCGCCCACCCTGAGGACGACGATTACGACGATGCCTAGGGCGCGCTGGGCAGCGCGCCGCCTCGTAGTTAGGTTGTTTTTAATTTCTTTTAACGCTAATGTGGACGCGTGGACTCTCGCCGGCCTTCCTGGCCAGCTTTAAAGTTTAATTAAGTTGTTTTTATTTTAAATATGCATGCACAGTTTTTTTTGTCGGCGCCGTCAAAATGGGTCGGGCCAGCGTTGGGCGCACGAGCCAACCCAAACGCGGAAGCGGACGTCCGTGTCCGTCTGGCCGACCCGAACGGACAAAAAGCGGACGAAATCGTCGTCCGTTCTGGTCGGCCCGTTGGAGTTGCTCACCATAGATTTAGGATAGACAAATATACCACATGCAAATTTAAGGACAGGCAAATATGATGGGACAGCGAGGGGATTTGGGGAAAATGGTAGGGGCGATGGAGGTGGATGCCCTCTTTATATGATGGGACGTTTCGGGCATGTCCATGGACACGTGCTACCCCACGACCGCGGTCTTGCATGCGCCCACGTATACGCGGCCCCACTCGTCAGCTAATGGTTAAAGGCATTGACCAAACAGCAACGTCCGTTATAACCAGTTATGAGGGTTTCGGGCAAGGGAGTGGGGAAAAGTGAGCTAAAGTTAATAGAGTGGGGATGAATGAGTAGAGCTAAGGAGCCAGGGGCACAGAAATAAAAATCCCTAATTCTTATTGTGCTATTGCATTCTCATTCTAGTCATTACAGACATGTGCGATCCCTTTGCTTAATTATATGCATCACTGTAATTAGTACTCCATCCGTCAATTTATAAGTTGTGCTGCCAATGTTTGGGGCCGGTGCATCATCACGCACATTCGTGTGCATGCGGTTGCGCCGGGCGCGGCGCGATGATGCGGTTACCCGGTGCAAAAACTGCCATGCGGGGGACGTGGCATTGACCATTGGGCGGCAACAGTCGGTCATCCGGGTGCCCAATAAAGGATGCAAAGAGGGATCCTACAGCAGCAAGGACTAGCTTCCCTACCGATAGCTCATCTAACAAAACTCCCAAGTTAAGTGTGTTGAGGCTGGACTAGTCATCAGATGGGTGACCGAATGGGAACTGGCCTCGATGTTAAATTAACTCATGTGATGGGTCACTGTAAATATTTAATTGCGTTGAATGTATATAGTGCTCCATCCTATTAGTTGAATTAACCTCGAGGTCCTTGTTTTGTAATTTTTGACATTTTTTGTTTTTTGTACACATGTTGATTGGCTTGAAGAAGGTCTATGTCGTTACATTTTGATAATTTGTGTTTCTTGAACACATGTTGATTGGCTTGAATGAAGGTCTATCCCGTTACTTTATGACATGTTTCCAATACATGGACCTCGAGGTTAATTCAACTAATAGGACGGACCACTATATACATTCAGTGCAATTAAATGTTTTTCAAAAAAAGTGATATGATTTCTGTGAACCTTATAAGTCATGTATGTCAAATTAACCTCAGTGTACTTGTTCTTGAATTAACCTCCAGGCCTTTTGCCGCGTATCACACACATCTTGTTAAGTTGAACCATTTATGTTCTCTTCCCTCATCAAAAACAGCTCATTCGACTGAACCGTATGCCGTATGTCACACACACCTTGATCTGGCTGACCATTTATGTTGCTTTCCCTAATAGCAAACAGTTCATTGGAGCGAACTGTATGTCGTATATCGCACTGCCCATTTCTGTTGTTGTCTAATCGCAAACAGTTCATCTGGATAACCTGTATGCCCTGCGCGCACCGCACACGCAACTAAAATTTGAACCATGTTTGATGGCTCCACCATCGCAAACAGTTCATCTGGATCAACCATATGCCCTGCATCGCACATGCAACTAAAATCTGGACCGTGTTTGATGGCTCTGCCATCGCAAACATTTTGCACCTTTTTTGACGGTTTTTTACACCACCGTTTGCGATTATTGCATCGCACACAGTTTCGTCGAAGGGTCTCTGATCGTAGTGTCGCGTTAGCAGCATGCTGCAGTAGTGATTGTAGACATAGAAATTTGCAAAATACATACGGATCTGAATGTGACAGACCCGTTGACTAAACTTCTCTCACAAGCAAAACATGATCACACCTTAGTACTCTTTAGGTGTTAATCACATAGCGATGTGAACTAGATTATTGACTCTAGTAAACTCTTTGGGTATTGGTCACATTGTCGGTGTCAAAACCGGCCAATCTCGGATAGGGGATCCCGATCTGTGCGTCTGAGGATCGAAGGTAACAGGAGATGTGGGAAACGATGTTTACCCAGGTTCGGGCCCTTGATGGAGGTAATACCCTACTTCCTGCTTGATTGACTTGGATGAGTATAGGGGTTACAAGAGTTGATCTACCTCGAGATCGTAATGGCTAAACCCTAGATGTCCAGCCTGTATGAGTTCTGATAGCCTCTACGAACTAAACCCTTCGGTTTATATAGACACCGGAGGGGTCTAGGGTTGTACAGACTTGGTTTACAGAAGAAGGAAACTATACATCCGGACGCTAATCTTGACAACCACGCAAAGGAGAGTCCCATCCGGACACGGGGAAAGGTCTTCTACCTTGTATCTTCACGGCCCATCAGTCTGGCCCATGTTACATTGCCCCGACACCCGAGAACCCCTTAATCTAGGACTACCTCAGTAGCCCCTGAACTAGTCTTCAATGACGACGTGTTCGGCGCGCAGGCTGTCTTCGGCATTGCAAGGCGGGTTCCTCCTCTGATTACTTCAAAGCAATCTTCTGAATAAGAGAAATGTATCCGGCTCTGTATACGAGTCACAACCCTCAACCATGAAGGCAAAAATACTCAATCAAACTAAGGTGTGTCAACTGACAACCCTTTCGGTGAAACGTCATGTCTAGCCTCTTTATCATTTCGAACCTTTTTTGGACTCCCACTTCGCGTTTCGAGGCGCGGCCTCTACTGACACATCTTGTCAAAATAGATATCGTGTCCGCTTATTGCGGGATCCTCATCAATACGGGTTTGCGTAATCCAACCATGCCATTCACACGACCCCTTGGGAATAGGCGAGTTTTAAGGCTTGAGGGGGAGGCGCTTGACATTCACGGCCTATATAAGTGGATAAAAATCCATCTTTTTACCCCACGCCTTCTTCCTTCCTGTGCTTTCCCATCCTCGAGCTCCAGTGCCCAAGCTTCAATCTTTCCCATCACCACCAACCTCTCCAGCCATGTCTGGATCCGGCTCACAGGGCAAGTGGGTGGTCTCCTCCGTCATGGAGAAGGACGTCAAGGAGCTCTGGGAGGCGGGGTACCTGACTGAGGATGTCGCGCACAGGCTCCCTGCCAAGAAGCAAGTCATCCCAGCTTCAGAGCCCGGCGAAAGGGTTGTGTTCGTCCCCCACTTCCTCCGCGGGATAGGGTTTCCCCTCCACCCCTTTGTCTGCAGCCTCATGTTCTATTACGGGCTAGATTTCCATGATCTAGCCCCAAATTCTTTCCTCCACATCTCGGCGTTTATCGTCATGTGCGAGGCGCTACTCCGCATCCCCCCACACTTCGGACTCTGGCTGAAAGTCTTCAATGTGAAGTCGAAGGTGGTCGACGGGCAGCATGCGGACTGCGGTGGCGCCATGGTGAGCAAACTCCCCAACACCACTTGGCCTAAAGGGGCTTTCATGGAGACCATCAAGGTATGGCAGCAGGAGTGGTTCTACATCACCAAACCCCACGGCACCAGATGGGCGGCCACTCCTGAGTTCAGATCCGGGTCCCCTATGTGGCTCGCATCATGGACCAGCAAGGGTCTGGACTGGGGGTCGACCGACGAAGTGATGATGCTGCAAAAGCGCGTCAAAAATATGATAGGCAAGAACACCAGTCTCACTGGCGTGATTCAGGTGATGCTCTTCCGCCGGATACTCCCCTGCCAACGCCGGCCTCTCCATATGTACGAGTTCAATCCGGAAGGTCCCCGGACCCTGCAGTGCTTCTTCGGCACAACGCACGAAGAGATCTGGAAGCTGCTCTTCAAGGCCTAGAAGACGTGGCCGAAGAAGACCGAAGACATCGGCCTCGACAGCGCGAATCCGGCCACGCCAGTAAGTATTTTATTTCTGAATATAATTTCAGTTCATAAATCAAAGGGTGTATTGAGATTTCCATTCCTCATTCAGGGCTGGACAGCGAAGGCGGAGCGGATCAAGAGTCCGGCTCCGCTACCTGAAAACCCATCCACTCCTCTACTAACGAGGATGCTGGTCTTGGTGCCGTATCAGGCGCCGGAGAAGAAGGCCAAGAAGAAGAGCAAGGAGGCCAAGGGTGGCCTCCGCCGCAAAGGTACTTCGGATGCAGTGCCCGGAGAGATTGATGCTCTCTCCTCCCACGAGGGAGATGAAGACGCAGAGGAGAAGGAGGTGGAAAGTGGTTCTCCCCTCAAGGGGAGAAGAAAGAAAAGGGGAGCCTCCGCAGACCTGGAGGAGGGGGCGTCCAAGAGGGAGAAGATAACCCTCTCGAACAATTCGGATATGGACGCTGTCGGTGTCAAAACCAGCAGATCTTGGGTAGGGGTCCCAAACTGTGCGTCTAAGGGTTGAAGGTAACAGGAGGCAGGGGACACGATGTTTACCCAGGTTCGGGCCCTCTTAATGGAGGTAATACCCTACTTCCTGCTTGATTGACTTTGATGAGTATAGGGGTTACAAGAGTTGATCTACCTCGAGATCATAATGGCTAAACCCTTGATGTCTAGCATGTATGATTATGATTGCCTCTACCGACTAAACCATCCGGTTTATATAGACACCAGAGAGGCCTAGGGTTGTACAGAGTCGGTTTACAGAGAAAGGAATCTTCATATCTGAACGCCAAGCTTGCCATCCACGCGAAGGAGAGTCCCATCCGGACACGGGGGAAAGCCTTCTATCTTGTATCTTCACGACCCACCAGTCCGTCCCACGTCACATAGCCCGGAGACCCGGGGACCCCCTAATCCAGGACTCCCTCAGTAGCCCCTCAACCTGGCTTCAATGACAATGTGTCCGGCGCGCAGATTGTCTTCAGCATTGCAAGGTGGGTTCCTCCTCCGAATACTTGAAAGTAGTCTTCCGAACACAAGAATTGTATCTGGCTCTGTCGAATAGCTGCCACCCACAACTGCAAGGGCATAATACTTATTCGAAAAACATGGCACGTCTTTACTGACAGTTTTACTGGTAAGACGTTACGTCTGGCCACTTCATTATTTCGAATCATTTTTCGACCTTCCGTTTCGCGTTTCGGGACGCAACCTCCGATCACACGTCTTGTCAAAACAGAGATCGTGTCCCCTTATTAAGGGACTCTCATCAATGAGGGCTTTGGGTAATCCAACCATGCCACCCGCACGACCCCTTGGGAATAGGCAAATTTTAAGGCTTGTGTGGGGTCTCTTGATATTCATTGCCTTTATAAACGGATAAGGACCCATCTTTGTACCCCATGCCTTCTTCCCCCTCTGCCCTTCCGTCCTTGAGCTCCATTGCCCAAGTCTAAATCTTTCTCCATTGCCACTACGTACTCCGGCCATGGTTGGATCCGGTTCTCAAGGCAAGTGGGTGGCCTCTTCCATGACGAAGAAGGATACCTAGGGACTCCGGGAGGCGAGGTACTCGATCACGGAAATCGCACACAGGCTCCCGGCCAAGGGGCAAGTCATCCCCACTCCAGAGTTCGGCGAGAGGGTCGTGTTCATACCTCACTTCCTCCGCGGGTTAGGGTTCCCCCTTCACCCCTTTGTTCACGGCCTCATGCTGTACTACAGGCTAGATTTTCACGATCTAGCCCCGAACTCCTTCCTCCACATCTCGGCGTTCATTGTCATGTGTGAGGCATTTCTCCGCATCCCCCCACACTTCGGTCCATGGCTCAAGATCTTCAACGTGAAGCCGAAGGTGGTCGATGGGGAGCACGCGGATTGCGGCGGCGCCATGGTGAGCAAGCTTCCCCACGCTACCTGGCCTCAAGGGGCCTTTGTGGATACCGTCAAGACATGGCAGCAGGAGTGGTTCTACATCACCAAACCCCGCGGCACCAAGTGGGTGGCCACTCCTGCATTCAGATCCGGACCCCCACTACGGCTCGCGTCGTGGACCAAAAAGGGTCTAGACTGGGGATCATCCGATGAGGTGTAGAAGCTGCAAAAGCGCATCAAAAGTATCATAGAGAAGAACATCCGCCTCACTGACGTGATCCAGGTGATCACTAAAAAAATACACTTCCGTGCTGATACGTGTTTGTCACAGTAGGTCACGTTTTCTGTCATGCATGTACATCCATGAAGATTTTATGACAGAATCAAGATAGTCATACCTGTGCTGTCGTAGAAGTGTTCCATGACATTACCAAAATTATCATCACGGAAGTGTCCACATCCATGACGAAAAATCGCGCGTCACGGAAGTGCTTTCGTCAAGGGTGACCGACACATGGCATCCACCGTAACGGAACATCGTTAAGCTACCGGGTCCGGTTTTGGATCTGATAACCCGTTAACAGCCCAGACCAATTGCGATTTTCCACGTGTAAAATCATCATTGGCTGGAGGAAACATGTGTCAGCTCCCCGTTGGCACCGGTGTCACTCATCCAATGGGCGAGATGCGCTTATGAAATGTTGACACATGGACCGGCCCAAAAGTGGCCCATAAAGTTTAAATGGGCTGGCCCAACTAAAGGCCCACAAGATTTTGCGGTCCATAATGGGCCGGCCCAGGAAAAGGCCGACGAGATTTTGCGGACCATAATGGGCCGGCCCAGCTAAAGGCCCACAAGATTTTCCGGGCCATAATGGGTCGGCCCAGCTAAAGGCCCGCAAGATTTTGCGGACCATAATGGGCCGGCCCAGCTAAAGGCCCACAAGATTTTGTGGACCATAATGGGCCGGCCCAGCTAAAGGCCCATGAGATTTCGCCGACCATAATGGGTCGGCCCAGCTGAAGGCCCAAAAGATTTTGATGACACTAGTAGGCCGACCCATTAACAGGCTGCCATGTTTTGGTCCAAATGGCGGCCCATATTTGATCTGGTCCATTAACAGTCTGCCATGTTCCGGGCCTAATAAAGGCCCATATGAGATCCGGCCCGTTAAAAGCCTACCATGTTCTGGGCCAAATTACGGCCCAGATCAGGTCCGGCCCTTTGAGAGGCTTTGGGCTAAATTATGGACCATATCAGATCCGGCCGGTCAACTGGACGCTATGCTTTTGGGCCCACTTGATAAAGGCCCATTTAGTAATTCGGCCTGGTATTAGTTTCGGCATGTTAAAGGCCCGTTTAACATTGCGGCCCTATATATATTTCGGCCTGTTAAAAGCCCGTCATATAGTTGGGCCTAACTACGGCCCCGTTTGCACCCGCCTGCTCACAGACGATAATCTGATTGGGCCAAACAAGGACCGAGACAATTTTGGCCTGTTATAAGCCCATGATTTGATTGGCACAATCATGGGCCGGGGTCTATTTCGGCCTGCTACCGGCCCGTGAGCTGTTCGGCACGTTTCAGGCCCAACCTACTTTTCAGCCTCCTAAAAGCCCATTGAGTTTTCTTGGGAAAATAGGGCCGGCGGTTTACTCGGCCTATTAAAGGCCCGAATATACTAGTGGACCAGTTTAAATTGAGGCCTGTTAACGGACCAAGATGACGGGGCCCATGATGCGGATCATACATAGTGATTTGCATGACGGCCCGATTATGTACAGTAATTTTATGGTTTGGCCGGTTTACTGCGAAGACAGGATATATATACAGTAAAATAACTGCAACATCGTGAATAAGAAAAAAAAACCTAGACTATATAATAAAGAAATTACGGCATATTACATCCACTGGGCACCAAAGTTCGCCACTATGATAATAAAGCACAAGCAGACAGCAGATTACATACACTGGGCATCAAAGATCGCCACCGGTGCAATTAAACACGCTGACAAAATAATATACAAAACCGACAGCACTTCAATAGAGTTCAAGATAGGTTAGCCCTGCTCGGGAGCTGCAGCACAAGCAGCTGAGAAAGCTGATGAGACTGCACTTGTTTGACACTTATATCCTCCTCACTCTGAAAGATAAACAAGCAGACAGATGACAGGTTTTGCACATATAAGTATCAGTGCTGACAATTCATCACATTTCTTATTGACGAATAAAGTGACACAGTTTAAAATAACATTAACACAATATGGTATTGTTCAGGTCAAGACATGGCAGGAAATGACATTGTGAAGGAGTTGGCAGCTTCACGACACCACTGGATTACAGATCAAGAACTCATAAGTATCAATGGTTATTGTGCTATCAATTTATCCCATTTCAGATTGGCAAAATAAGATCACTTGCTCTGTATAGTTTAATTTACATGGTATGTAGAAGGAACTTGGTTGTACAACTAAAAACTTGAATTGAGAAGGACAAACTTTTGTTTATGAATTACTCCCTCCGTCGCATAATATAAGAACGGTTTTTACACTACACTAATGTCAAAAATGTTCTTATATTATGGGACGGAGGGAGTACATAATAAACTTTAAACATGCAATTTTATGCAAACACCAAACATAAACAGTTGTTGCAGTCATGCCTAACCAAATATACACAACAAAGTTTGAAGGCTTGAGAAGGACAAACTTACATTATTGGTGAAGGCAGGCTCTATAAAGCCCTTGTCCATGATGATGGGGGGGGGGCAATTCAAGAAGTTTACCACAGAATCTTCATCATAAGCATTGCCTTTATTCTACATTTTATCAAGAGTAAATATAGATGTGACAATATAAGAAAAAATGGAGAATATTTAAGATAAGATGAAGAGTGATGCTACATAACCAAGTAGCTATAAATGTAAGTAGAGCGATACAGGCAAAAGGTACAGCCAAGAGCAATGCAAAGCTAAACTTCTTCAGTACCATCGGTGTTATCCAACCTTATGGTAAGAGTAAATATAGATCTTATGTGTAGAAAATGGATGGCAAAGGAAAATAAGCTGTAGAGTGATGGTACATGAACAACTACCTGTCAATATAAGTACACTGATAAAGGACAGCAGGTACTTACAAGAACAATGCAGAGCCAAAAAAATTCATTGGCATTGGATATATTCTACACTAATGTAACCATTCATACAGATCAGATAATTTGGAGCAAACAATTGATAAGCAAGCTATCATGCATACTGCTGTAACATAATGGACTAGGTATGTATGCAAGTACAGTGATACAGGACAACAGGTACTAACAAGAGCAAAGCAGCGGGCAACATATTTGCGATATCATGTCGTTCTTTTCAAACCGGAATTCTTTTTCGAGCTGATTTCCTGCAGAAAAGATCCGTAAGGCACATGCCGAAAAGTAGAAGTTCAAATTGTCATGCGATATCATAGACAGTACCTCATCCTCGGAATGAGATCAGTGCATAACAAGGATTTTCCATTCAATGTCTTCTAAATTTAGCACAGGAGACTTCACCAGAAATTCGTTTATAGACTTGCCATCAAAGTGTGATTTCCTCAGGTAACACCGATACTGCTGCAATGCTTCCTTGAAAAGCGCAAGCAAGCTTTGCTCGTCATGACTATCCAGATTGACCCTCGCCTACTTACAACAATGTAATGTAAATCATTGATATGTTCAATCAGCAGAAAACGGGAAAATAATCACCATGAATAAAAGCACTTACAGGTAAGTGGGACAGGAAGATGTGAAAATGGTGTTTGTCTTCACTATAATCTTCCCATGATGGGAATATATGCACGTAGTCCCTAACAACATTGAAAGCATTGTCTTTTAAACTGGGAATAACTGGAATGGGGTTCCAATCTGCAGGAATTGGTCGTCTCTGCAGTTGGGATAGGTCTTCAGCCGGTGGACTTGCTGTACTTTTTGCTGGAGTGGGATTTTTCTGTGGTACGGCTGGTGCTATGGCAACTGAAATCGGCATACCTTTTGTTGGAGTGCAGGTCCTTTATGGTGGGGCTAGTGGTGTGGCCAGTGAAGTATGGGTACAGTCTGCTGGAGTTGGTCCTACGTTTTGTGTCACTGGTTGTATGGCCAATATAAGTGGGGTGCTATCTGATTTCTCCAGCACAACCACGTTTTTCAAGGACTTTGCGGGTGCTCCTTCAGGTTCGGCAATCACCCTCTTACTTTTTGATGTCTGATGCACAAGAACAACATTTGAGTGGAAAAACATGGTATGATGAGAGATGGAATATGTATTGATAATGGATGGGCATGGCATCTCGACATATATGATGAGTAAACTAAGAACATGGCGGTGCAACAAAGTAGAAGAAATGCAAGACAACATATGCAAGATACGCGCAATCAATAAAACCTTGCAAAATTAGAACAGGCACCTTGATGGGTGAACAGGACAGGCCATCTGCCTTTGACTCCTTGAGGTTAGAATAGTCATTAGGATCATATTTTTTAACAAGAATCAACAGGTGGGGAGCGTACAAGTTTCATTGCATCCAGAATGGCACTCAATGCCTTGATGCCAATTTTGTAAGTCATTGCAGTGTTTAGCTTCAAGAGTGGACTGCTACTAGTGCGACACAAAGCAGCTACACAGATCATAGTGTAGATATAACGGGAAAACCGTAAGCATCAGAGTAAAATCACCAAAGTGGAACTTGCTGGAATATATGTGCTAGTATTGTCGGTACGGCTAGAAAGCCTTCGGATACCAGTTCTCTTCAACTGAAGGTGCGGTACTGTTAATATCAGTGTAAATCTCAAAGGCGACACAGCTCACCGCATTTCCTTGCTATTCTAATAGGATTCAAGTGGGCAGGCCACTACAAATCCTATTCCCATGTTTACAGAATCCTACGAATCAAAGAGGCCCGCAGAGTTCAAAGTGTCCATCACAACCGACCATATAGACCTCTACACTACAAATGTCCCTGCTCATCTTCACTACAAGGAACATATTGTACTACTATCATACTCCCTCCGTTCCAAAATATAAGTCTTGGTGGAGATTTCCACTATGGATCACATACAAATGTATCCAGATACATTTTAGAGTGTAGATTCACTCATTTTGCTCCATATGTAGTCCATGGTGGAATCTATACAAAGACTTGTATTTAGGAACGGAGAGAGTACTTATTAAAGAACAACGGAAGAGGAACATGCTAAAGAAGAGCAAGCAGATTTTGGATAATAAAATGTTCGTTGCGCAGTGCCCACACATGATGAACCAGAGAACATTAAGAAAGCAACTCCCTGATGTCTCTCTATATGTGGTGCACGTGCTTTTTGAAAGTAAAGTAGGAACATCAGCTGACCAATTAAATGTTATCTATTTTAGTAATATCAGCATCATATCAGATTTGTACTTGAGCAACAAGTTTGGAATTATGAGTGGCACGTTGTTAAGCTTGATGGATTCAGGAGCAGTGCTAAGCAGGTACGATGATGATACTGAATATAAAGGCATGTCTGCATGCAAGTCGCGTGACTTTTGTCATTTGGGTCAGTCGACCATTTCGGGCGGTTGGATGAAGATCCTATGTCTCCTAACCCTTCTTCTTCCTCGTCTCTGATTCTTCCCATACAGAACACCGCACAGGCCGCCGGCCAGACCACCGGCCCCCACCGCCTGTGTTCCTCCGCCACCCCCACCCCCACCTGCGACGAGTTTTCTTTGTTCGGCGAGGCCCCACCCCCCCCTCCACAACCACCGTCCCCACTCGAGCCCCTTCGTTCGCAGCGGCGAACTCCGGCGAGCTCTGAAAAATCGACTAACCCAATTTTGAAATTTAGTCTACTATGATTTAACTAGTATGGAATATAAAAGGGGAAAACCATAAGCATTGGGAGTATAGTGTTGAGCGTGCCATGGCGGATCTGAAGGTGCGAACCAGACAAAGGCAACTTCGGAACCAATGTTTGCTTTCAACTAGCAAGTAAGTGATGGACAAGAAATCAAAGTAAAGCAGTGGCGATCTATTTTCTTGCTGTGATAAATAAGTTGAGCAGATACGAAAGAGTACCGCCTCTGGTGCGGCGTCGTGTATGCATCTGCTGAGAATTTGACGGTGCTGCGGTAGCGATGGCTGTCGGCGACGTGGAAGCAGATCTAGGAGGGTAGACGGTGGCGGCGGGGCGCGGTGGACGAGACGGTCGTAGGAGCGGCGCCGGCAAGGTGGATGACGGTGGGGTGGATGAGAGAGGTCGATCTCTTGTAATGGACGGCGGCATCGGAGTATCAGCTCCAGCATGGTGGAGGAGGACGGTGGTGGATGGGGTGGCGGACGGAGGAGGCTTGGTGGAGAGGGTGTTTTGGCGCCCACGTAGTACGAATGGGGAAATGGAGGTAGAGAGGAAGGGGGGAACCATGTCTTCAGGGCGCACTTGTCTCAAATGCAAGGAAATTTACAAACTTAGCCCCCGTTTCAAATTTCCTACATCACAGCAATATTAGTCGGTTGGGGATAGGACGGTAATCCCGCATACACCGAATATTTGCCGACGAGAGTTTGTTTTTGGCGCCCACCGTGTATGAATCGGGGAGGGAGTCAATTTCGGCCCAGGACACATTGTGTTTTGGCGCCCACCGTGTATGAATCCGGGTGAGAGGCGGTTATGTCATGTTTGAGTGAAATTACAAACCTACCCCTATCGCAACCTATTGAAATCGAGTAGATAGGCTTTGCGTGGCAGGGATAGGCAGTAGTAATTTCAATCTCGCAGATTTTAGTTTCGGGCGGTTACTGCGACTTTCCCCGCTTCGTTCAAATTTTGCAGAGTGCACGTTTACCATGCCAACTCAATTCGAATCCTGTTTGTATTCTATTTTTTCGGGCGGGATCCATTTTTGATTGGAATAAAATTCTATATACATCATTTTTTTATATATACTTTCAAAAGCACAACACCCTTTATACATAAATATGGTTTACAAATGGCATGATCTCAGATTCATAAGGTTGTATCCATCAATTTGGATTTTCAAATATTTGAAACCACTTTATGTTGAAATCCAATGTATGCATTCCTCGCTAACTGTCTCCAATTAATGTGTGTTTCATGCGTGGTTTTTTTTACTTCTCAAACATGTATAATGTGTTTCACAAACACTTCATATATAGTGTAATCCCGTTTAGACATTGATTGCATATAAACCATGCATTGTTTCTAATTAAAGAATCTATGGATCACCAATATTGATAAACTATATAACACTACACGTGTCCCCAAATTAAAATGAATATGCATGTTTGATACACCAATTTGCGTTATGATATTATCGATGTTGTGATCTCCAAATTAAATATGTGAATCCCATTTAATCCAGATATTCGTCTCATATAACTATCACTCATGCTTATATAGGACTATCTCTCTAGACCTATACGCGTTCATCGTCTCTCGGGTATCTCTCGTGCTACCTGTATGTCGACAATGATCTTTTATCTTTGTAACACACTGATGGTACTCTCTCCCTCGACCTTCATCACTCTATCTCTCTCTAAGTATATCTCGCTCCCTACTATGTGTCTCTAACTATGATTCTCCTTGTGGAATCTCTTTCTCTCACACAAACACAAAACTTTGTCTCCCGGGGTCTCATTTCTCTCTACTATTCCCCTGTGTGCCACTTGCACACCCCTCATATAGAGATGTCTTTCGCTCCTTAGGTATGATAACCTACGACTCTTCCTCTTAAATATCTCTTACTCACACACAAACACAAACTTTGTCTCCCAGGGTCTCATATTTCTCCACTGTTCTCTTGTATGTCGCTCACACACACTCTCTCTCCCTAGAGATATCTTGCGTTCCCTCATATGTCTCTCTAGCTGTCACTCTCGTTGTGAAATATCTTTCTCTCTCGCAGACACAAAACTTCGTCTCTCGGGATCTCATTTCTCTCTGATATTTGTTTGTATGTGAGTCACATGCACCCTTTCTTCATCTCTCTCACACCCACACACATAACTCAGCCTTTTGATCCACTCGACTCCTATCTCTAACGCACACTAGCTAGCATCTTTATCTTTCTGTTTATCTATTTCTCCATCAACCTTCTTTCATTTATAGGTTGATCTCTTTTGCACAATCGTTGTGCCTCACTCCCTCTGCTCGCCATAGATGCATGCTCCAGCCCACGCCACTATCTCTTAAAGACAAAAACACATGCTCAATTGTCGGGCCTTCTTCCCTGCATTCTCACATGCATGCATATTCTCATACCGATCCGTCTCTCCCATGTCGTTGATCTTATGACTTATGTCTTCTTTCTTTTATCTCGATCATGCGCGTGCACACACACACATCCCATGTATACATGTATACCTCTCACACATGCACGTTCAAGGTCTCTATGTCTTCATACGTAGTTAATTACCCTCAACCCCAACGCCACATCGAATCGTTCTCTTCTTGTGTGCACATAACTTCCGCCTGGATGGGTCAAATACACACTCACACTTAACAATCTCCTTCTAGCTACCCCCCCTCTCACTCTTCCCCTATATCCCCAAAACCAATAAGACCATCCCTTCGTTTAATTCCCGCCTACATGCACCATCGATATATAGTAGTCTTCCTCGGTGTCTCTTGAACAAACTCGTTCTCTCGATGTCGACTCCTCTCACGCGCACATACCTTCTCTTCCCTCTCTACATCTCTATGATGAAGCCATGCACACTTAAATTACATCCGCCACCGAGAACCCTGTCGGTGTCAAAACCGGCGGATCTCGGGTAGGGGGTCCCGGACTGTGCGTCTAAGGCGGATGGTAACAGGAGGCGGGGGACACAATGTTTACCCAGGTTCGGGCCCTCTCGATGGAGGTAATACCCTACTTCCTGCTTGATTGATCTTAATGATATGAGTATTACAAGAGTTGATCTACCACGAGATCACAGAGGCTAAACCCTAGGAGCTAGCCTATGGTATGATTGTTGTTGTCCTACGGACTAAACCCTCCGGTATATATAGACACCGGAGGGGGCTAGGGTTACACAGAGTCGGTTACAAGGGAGGAGATCTACATATCCGTATTGCCAAGCTTGCCTTCCACGCCAAGGAAAGTCCCATCCGGACACGGGACGAGGTATATCTAATTTGTTACAGCTAGTAATGTGCCGGACTCGTCTAGCCGTGTCCGCGGTCTTGACGACCGATCATTTATTCTGGTTGGAGAGGCCGTTTTGTGTTCGGCTGCTAAAAGCCGCCGCACGTTCTTCCGCGCATAAGGAACGCTCGATATTTCCGCTAATTGTGATGATGCCACGTGGACCGGGCATCTTAAGCTTAAGAGAAGCGTAATGCGGTATTGCATTAAAAGGAGCAAAATCTGCTCTTCCGAGTAGTGCTTGATAGCCACTTCGGAATGGAGCGATGTCGAAGGTTAACTTTTCGCTTCGGAAGTTGTCGAGAGAACCGAATACAACCTCTAGTACTAGAGAGCCCATGCAGCAGGCCTCTGGGCCTGGTATTACTCCCTTAAAGGTAATATTACTGTGGCCGATTCTTGTCGGGTCTATCCCCATTTTACGGACTGTGTCCTGATGTATCAGATTAAGACAACTGCCGTCGTCCATAAGGACTCGTGTGAGATGGTATCCATTTATTATTGGGTCTAACATCAGGGCAGCCAATCCTCCGTGCCGGATACTTGTCAGGTGATCCCTGCAATCAAAAGTGATCGGGCAGGCCGACCAGGGGTTGAACTTAGGGGTGACGGGCTCTACGGCACGTGTGTCTCAGAGTGCATGTTTGCTTCTCCTCTTCGTCATGTGAATCATGTTCATTGTTTTGACCTCTGGTGGGAATTTTTTCTGTCCCCCAGTGCTTTGCTGGCGAGGCTCGTCCTCGTCTTCGCTTGGTGTCTCCCTCCCCTTGTGTTCGGCATTTAGCTTACCGGCCTGCTTGAAGACCGAGCATTCTCTGTGCGTGTGATTTGCAGGTTTATCGGGGGTGCCATGAATCTGACATAATTCGTCTAGAATCTTGTTTAGGCTGGATGGTCCATCTCTGCTGCCTTTGAAAGGCTTTTTCCGCTGACCCGGTCGAGAGCCCCTGAATCTGGCGTTTACTGCCGTGTTTTCTGGGCTGTCTTCGTTATTTCGACGCTTGCTTTACTGCGTCGTGGTTTTCCATTGGCATCCCTGACTTCGGATGTGCCTGGGTCGCTAGTGCTACTACGGGCTAGCCAGCTATCTTCGCCCGCGCAAAAGCAGGTCATGAGGCTTGTCAGAGCTGCCATTGTTCTCGGTTTTTCTTGGCCGAGGTGTCTGGCGAGCCATTCGTCTCAGACGCTGTGTTTGAAAGCTGCTAAGGCTTCGGTGTCCGGGCAGTCGACAATTTGGTTCTTCTTAGTGAGAAATCTGTTCCAAAGGTTTTGGGCTGACTCTCCGGGCTGTTGAATTATGTGACTTAAATCGTCTGCATCCGGAGGTCGGACATAGGTCCCTTGAAAATTAGCCCTAAAATCATCCTCAAGCTCCTCCCAACTTCCAATTGAGTTTTCGGGGAGGCTCTTCAGCCAGTGTCGAGCTGGTCCTTTCAGCTTGAGGGGCAAGTACTTGATGGTGTGGAGATCGTCTCCGCGAGCCATATGGATATGGAGGATAAAGTCCGCAATCTAGACCCCAGGGTCTGTGGTTCCGTCGTACGCCTCTATGTTCACGGGTTTGAATCCTTCCGGAAATCCATGGTCCACCACCTCATCGGTGAAACATAGGGGGTGTGCGGCACCCCTCTATTTGGATGTGTCATGGCGTTCTGACGTTTGTAGTGTTTGGTTTTGGCTGTGCGCTCAAGCGCGTTTCCTTGATCCGTAGATGGATCTGGTCACGCCGGTCTTCTGATGCAAGTCCTCACGTGAATCGTGTGCTGACTTATGTGCGGCCTTGTTAGCCGCTCTATCGCGGCCACGAGGTGCTTGATCCGACCGGTCGGCCGTTTTGTTTTTCGGTTGTGTGGGCTCTAAGGCCTCATCATCAAATTCAGGCAACAGCTTGCGCTTTGGATAGCTCTTTGTGTGGTAACTACCACCATACTTTTCTTCAGTGTCGAGCACTTTGTTCCATCTACTGTTGAGCGTATTCTGCGCGGCCTTAAGCCTTTGCTTCTGCTTCTTCAGACTCCTCGCAGTGGCAATAAGCCTTCTGTGGAGGTTCTCTTGTTCCAAGTGCCTTTCCGGGATGATCTGTGCATCCTCGTCCGTACTATTTTCCTCTCCGGAGGGAGGCTGATGAGCTTTATCCTCGGCGTCGCCGTGTTCGGACAGCGGATCCGTACTATGTTCGCCATTTGCTTGTTCATCCTGCTCTATCGCTGGGTCAGTGTGGTCGTCGTTTCCTCTAGAGTCGACTGGGGTGTTATTTTCTCTTGCGCTGTTAACGCTGTTTTTGCCGAGGCGGGATTTGGAGCGGTGCCTATGCCGACGCTTTGGTTGCTTCTCGAGGGAGCTATCCTTCGCTGCGCCCTTCCATTCCTCGTCATTGTTTTCTTTGGGTGTATCCACCATGTATATGTCATGTGATGAAGTGGCTGTCCAGCGCCCTGTGGGCGATGGTTCATGTTCCTCTCCTCCATCGTCATCCATGCCGTCGATGTCTTCGGAGTCGAAATCGAGCATGTCGGTTAAATCGTCGACAGTGGCTACTAAGTGGGTGGTGGGTCGGGAGCGAATTTCTTCATCGTCCGCATCCCATTCTAGCCAGATATAGTTCGGCCAAGGTTCTCCTGACAAGGAGAGAGACCTTAATGAATTTAGCACATCGCCAAAAGGCGAGTGCTGAAAGATATCCGCGGAGGTAAACTCCATGATCAGCGCCCAATCAGATTCGATAGGCGCGGACGCGGGCGTCTCGGAGCCCATGGCCGGGGACGAATCGAATGGTTCGGTAGCACAGGTCTCGTAGGAGGTGAAGTTAGTATTCGGCTCTATCGCCACCGAGTGTGCGGCCTCCGAGGCGGGGTCCATCCACCCGTCCTCAGATGGCGCAATTTCTTCGAGATTGAGTGCCGGAGCGATTGCAGGTGTGATCTCCCAAACACTGTCCGCCGGCAGAGCTAAATCATGCTCGTCGTGATTGTGTGGTGCACCTGACATGGGCTCGAATCCATCGAAGATCAAGTCCCCGCGGATGTCGGCAGTATAGTTCAAGTTTCAAAACCTGACCTGATGGCCAGGGGCGTAGCTATCGATCTGCTCCAGATGGCCAAGCGAGTTGGCCCGCAGTACGAAGCCGCCGAATACGAAGATCTGTCCGGGGAGGAAAACCTCACCCTGGCTCGCATCATTCCCGATGATCGAAGGAGCCATCAAGCCTTATGGTGACGGCACAATGGAACTCTCAACGAAAGCACCAATGTCGGTGTCAAAACCGGCGGATCTCGGGTAGGGGGTCCTGAACTGTGCGTCTAAGGCGGATGGTAACAGGAGGCGGGGGACACAATGTTTACCCAGGTTCGGGCCCTCTCGATGGAGGTAATACCCTACTTCCTGCTTGATTGATCTTGATGATATGAGTATTACAAGAGTTGATCTACCACGAGATCGTAGAGGCTAAACCCTAGGAGCTAGCGTATGGTATGATTGTTGTTGTCCTACGAACTAAACCCTTCGGTTTATATAGACACCGGAGGGGGCTAGGGTTACACAGAGTCGGTTACAAGGGAGGAGATCTACATATCCGTATTGCCAAGCTTGCCTTCCACGCCAAGGAAAGTCCCATCCGGACACGGGACGAAGTCTTCAATCTTGTATCTTCATAGTCCAATAGTCCGGCCAAAGGATATAGTCCGGCTGTCCGAGGACCCCCTAATCCAGGACTCCCTCAGACCCCGTGACACAGACACACACACACCCACACACACACACACACACACACATGCACGCACGCACCCACCCACACACACACACACTAAGACTCCATCTCACACACACATGCTCTAGGCGGAGCATTTGTTCCTACCACCCTTCATCCAGCCTTACCTGTATGATAAACAATCACCTTAATTTACTTGTATAACATGGACAAATTCCACTTTACTTTAGTAGTTAGCAAACTTATCATTTGTACCCTTATAAAAAACCGAGTTGGCAATGATGGTGTGCCTGCCATCTTGTAATATAGACCGTCTGATCTATATCTGACGGATAGAAAGCAAACTATGATAATTTTACAAAAGATACCCGCACCTCTCTCCACATCCTTATCTCCCACAACCTCATTGCTGAGCAATTAAAAAAGAAAGTCTCTGGAACAATCTAGCATGGTGGCCACTGTCGCCTGCCGGCGCCGTCCATCCCCATGCCTCCACCCATTTCGACCACCAGTCACCACCACGCTCCACTCCTCCTCACCTTATATCTCATCTTCCATTTTTTCGATAACATTCTCAAGATACGAGTTTTCTGATAAAAATCTCGAAATATCATTAGTTTTCACACATGGGATTACTCCTGCATGGGTAAATCACAACAGGTGTTTTGTAAAAAAAAGCATATTGATGTTCCGTGCATTGCACGAGCATCTTGCTTGTAATTATATAACGCAAATCACGAGGAGGAAGTGACATTTTTTTACACAACCACGTTAACATGGCCACGTAAATCACTAGCTAAAGTAAATACCATTATACTTATATCCCGATGCAAAACGTTGAGTACATGTCCGAAGAGTAGAGTCGCACACACGCACTCTGTCTCTCAGAATCTCTCTCTGTCACACACACACACACACCAGTTACGTGACGCCCACTTAAGCAGACACGTATGTTACAATTTGTGCACCCGTGGGTACACGTGATGCTGCGCATTTATTTAAGCGGGACGGCGAACCCAAACAGCAGCTGCATTCATTCCCCTCCCGTCGCCTCTTCTCTGGTCACCGTCGCCCTGTAGCCATGGCCCGGCCGAAGATAACAACATACGCCATACTCCCGCCGGAGCGGTGCTTTAATCTGGAAATTTTAGTGGTCATGCATGCATCTTTTTGTGCTAGCACTCCTATATAAGGGTTGACCGGTCGCTTCCCGCGGACGTGCGCGGGCGTAGGAAGAGGAAGCAGAAGGGAAGCTGGCTGTGGAGTAATGTTTTTTACCACAATTTCTTAGGAAACTGAGTGCAATAATTGACTAGTTTTGCAAACTACTCCCTCCTTTCCGGTTTATAAGGCTTATCTCAAAATTTAAGTTTTTCCATTTTATAAGGCTCAATTTGGTTGTTCCCCATCACATATTCAGATTCCAAGGTGCATTAAATCATTACATGCAAGTATTAAGAGAAAATTGACCAATGCATGTACTTTATGCATGCATTGCAATTAATGCATTGGTAAACATAATTTTTTGAGGAAAGCAAGAGCATTAATTGGGTGCTTTTGCAAACTACAAAAAGTATTCCACCACTCACCATCTACCATGGTTGGTGAGATTTTTGAATTGAGCCCTATAAACCGGAAAGGAGGGAGTACCAGTACTACACCTGAAACGGTTCAAAACCTATACTCCCTTGCCAGAGCGCGCTTCCCGCGTGAAATGGTCAGCGTCGCCCTGGAGCGTCAGTGCCGCATTAATGCCCGCCCAGAGCGGAGGCGACCTCTCACTGGTGTCGGCTTTGAAGCGGCGCGACGGCCGAGAGAGCACCTCTTCCCGGTGCACGCGACTGCTCCGCGTCGAGGCTGGCCATAGGCCCTATTTGGATCCATGGGTTAGAGTTAGTTTGAGCTAGTTGGGGCTCAAATAGCCCTAAAGTATCCAAGAATGAGGGTTTAAATTGGAGCAAGTTGCACCGAACCCACCAAAAAAACTATCCCACCCAAGAGGTGCTAACTGGAGATAGTTCTCATTGGGACCACTGAAAAATCACTTTTCTCTCTCCATTAAGTTCATTTATTGTCAATCTAACCCTGTCACCCAAACACCTCTTTGGCTACAGTTAGTTCAGGGTTAGTCATGAGTTAGTCTAACCTCTAGCTAAGTTAGAGTATCCAAACAGGAGCAACATAGGAGATGCAAGTTGCTCAAAGCATATATACAGTCAAATTGGTACGTAAAAGGAGTTTTTTACTTTTTGAAAACGGAACGTGAAAGGAATTTTTTTTAGAATGCTCTCGGCATGTTGCGAACATGTGATGAGTTAACCGACCTCAATAGATGGCAAAAACGCCAGCCCGCCGCACATTGAGAGAGACGAGGAGGGAGAAGTGATACGGGCTGCTGGATTACTAGAGATAGGTGTCGCATGGAAGCCAAGAAATATGGTGATAGCATGGGTTAGCCATATACTAGTATGATGTAACTACACTGGGTTGCCGTGTTTCGTACTCTTCCAGTCCACTGTGGAGATGATTGGTTAATTTTATATCGCTGAATAATATAAAATATTATGAGTGCAGACGCTCCACCACAAGGTTCCTTGCTCCTTCTCGGTCGTCGGGAATCTATGTTCTTCCACTCTATTTTTTTTACGTGAGCTTTGTTCATCCTTTTTCCAACACGCGGGGATCGTTCCATCTATATGAAGAACACGTGGGACTGGAACTACGAGACGGACATGTACCCACTAGTGGACGTGAGAACCCGTGTAATCTAGCGCAGTAAGTGAAGTAGAAAGGCACAAATAGTATGAACATGCGTGGCATATAGGCATTTGTCTCTTACTACCACTAAATGTTGTACGTGCAATGCCCGATGATGTTATGGAGTACGTGACTAAGTACTCTACTACTGCTACATTAATTGGAGGCACATATTAGGTTTTATATTTGTTTACGTGTTTGCCCCGAGACCTTCCAACTAGACGTGTCTTTATCTCCGGGTCGCACTTTGTATCGTTCATACCACTAGTACAGTAGTACGACTACGTGTGGTCTCTGACCTAGAAGTGGAGACGATCTACCACGCTGTTCATGTCCCACTCCTTCCGCTGACGTGTGGGACATCCAGCACGTGTCGTGTGTTTGGCACTCCTTCGTCGTAAGAGTTGAAACGCTAGCATTCATCAGAAATAAAAAATAAATATAAATCACCAGTGATACTATACCACGCGGTTTCCTTGCTCCTCGATATCGGAAAGAATACTTCCGCTCGCCGACATGTGGGACGTCGACCATCCTGGTCCACTTGCCATGCCCGCAGAACTCCAAGGGAGAGTCACCCCGGTCGTCGCGCCGCAGTAATTACTAATGAGCCGTCAAATCATAGACCCAACCTTACCCACTGTGAAGTTGCTCGGACGAAGGAACCATCATGACTTCGTTGAATTCCGCTTCTTGAAGAAAACTACCGTACCAGCAGTACTGCTAGCTACAGTAGTTACTCCAGCAGAGACCTCCTTTGGTTCAAAGGATAGGAATTTTATAGGAATATGAAAATCATAGGAAGTGACATGACATGCATCTCGATTCCTACAGAGAAAGAGATGCCATTTGATGCATAGGATAGGAATTTTTCCATTGAGTCTAGGCTAATGTACTGGTAATTTGCTCTAAAAACTACAGTAGTAACTAGTAGTACCGGTACATGCTCGTAATTAATTAAACAAACATACGGGCGGCACAGACACACGCACATTAACTACTAGTACTACTACTTCTCGCATGCTGGCCAGAAGCCGTCGTTCTCCTTCCCGGCTTTGTCGGCGACACCCCGCCGTGCTTGGAACTCCGCCGACCTCTCCGTAGTAGTGCGTGCGTCCTCTTCTTTCTTGCGGCGGCGGGCCTCTCTTTTCTTGAGTGCTTTCTGACTTTTCCGCTCCCTCTGTGCGGCTTTGGCCGCCTCTTGCTCTACCGCCCCTTCGGCCTTGGCAGCTTCAAATTCCGCCCACATAGGTGTGAGGTCGCGAGCGTCGATGAACTCGGCACGGCAGGATGCCACCGCTTCCCTACCATTCTGTGTGCAGTCGTGGGCGGCGAGGAACTCGGTGCGGCGGGATGTCATTGCTTCCTTACCGGTTAATGTGCGGCACGGTGGCATGAACGACGCTTGGTGACAGCTCTCGGGTGGAGTGGCCGGACAACCGTAAAGTGCATTGGTTTGTCAAGAGCTCAAGGACAGAAGACGAAGGAAATTTGGATTCCCCTTCAATCCTGGTCATTTATTACAGAGTAAAATGCATTAGCGGTCATTGAACTTGTCTTGATAGCTCACTTTGATCATTGTATACGAGATATGGTGATTATACGATCACTGGCCCGGCGCATAGCTTCGTATTTGTTTGGTTGACTAGTCAAACAGTCCGCATGCGCCTCATCAACTCGTGTTCTTTATCTATCTATCTATGCGGGCCTACCTGTCAGTGGAGAAACAAATAAATACCAAAATTATGCGTATATGACATTACTGTTTAGACGTTTGCTGGAGGCCTCCGCGAACACCGAGCATGTATTCACCTGGCTCAACACCAACGGTCATACTCGTGACTCGGCGCCTTGCTCATGTATATCGTCCATCACAACGACAATCTATAAAATAGCCTAGCTAGAGAGGGTACTATGGTGCGGAGTATGTACTATCGTGAGCAACCGATCATAGTGCCACTGCACACGAGTGTGTGTCTGATCGATTCGACCATTATTCGTAAGTCATGCATGGTTGTGTGGTGTCTAATGGTGGTCGTCAAAGACTTGCTGGCGACAAGAGCGGTTGCATGGACACCTGGTTGTCAATACGTGCCGCATACACTTCAAAGGCTCATCATCCATGAGTTCACATTTTACCACCACGCCAGCGTCTGACCGCCCTGGCCTACCGAAACCACTTCCATCGCTAGCGCGCACTTCCCGCCTGAAACGATCACCGTCTCTCCAGAACATCAATGCCGCATTCACCAGCCTTAATTACAGGTGCAGTTGGTGTGTCACTTACATGCGGGCCAGATGCCCGTTGGGCCCACATGTTAGTGATACAACGCACCTGTGGTTAAGTCACTGAAACAGCGTCCGCATTCACGCCCGACGCGACCTCTCACTTGCGCCGGCATTGTAGCAGCGCGACGGCCGAGAGAGCGCCACCCGCGCGGCATCCCGGTGCAAGCGACTGTTCCGCGTTAATGACACCATGGCTATCCTTCCGTCCACCGCCCACATTAGTGACACGCGGCTGCCGATGAACCTACTCCGGCGCTATCCATCCATCCGCCTACCGCGGCTCATTGCCATTCGCCCGTTGTATTAACTTGAGCCCCAGCTCCCAGCCATAGCCAAAGACCCACACTCATTCTCCTCCGCTCCCTTCCTTTTGTCGGCACCACTACAACCATGGTCTCCTGGCACTCCAAAGCTCTCTTGGACGTACTATCACAGGAGCAGACGAAGGACATCGGCGGCCTCGCTCCAGGCGCGCTCCAAAGCTCTCTTGGATGTACTATCGCAGGAGCAGACGAAGGAGATCGCCGGCTCCCCCCCCCCCCCCCGGCCGCCCTCCGCCGCCACGACCACGAAGTCGGCGCACGTGTGCGGGCGCAGCCAGCAGCGAGGAAGAGTAGTACACGGTAGATCACCGCCGATCTGTTCCCAGGAAGGCCACCACTCCTACACTCAGTCGATGCCAAGCTTGGTAGGATAAACATCGGCGACCAATTAGCCGCTTGACGGAAATCTTAAGAACCTTGTGCTCCGGAGGAGGAGGTTATCGAGGCGGATGAGGAGGAGGCAAAGGCAATAGCCGGCTTTCTCAAGTTCATGGCCAGACATGGTGGTCGGGCGCCGGTGATTGTTTAGATTAGGTTTACAGTAGGTTTTAGTATGGTTTGTGCGAAATATGTAATGAATTTCATCCAGTTTATAGGAGAAGTTTTTGAAATGTAATGAATTTCATTTGGTTAATTTGAAATTTGCTTTGTTTGCACGAATTTCGTCCGGTTAGTTCATATAGTTGTCGAAAGGTATGCGGGCAGCATTGGATGGCATCCATCAGTGTCCTCGGACAGATGCCGGTGTAAATTTGAGGGCCAGCACTGGAGATGCCCTAAGTATCATGCTATAATCGCTAACAGTGCTCCATTATTTTGCAGGGAATAGTTTTCCCTCGATCAAAATCAGATCCGCCGTGTTTCGCACTCCTCCCACGTAAGAGTGTAGACTCTTGCTTACAAAAAAATGGAGCAAGTGGACGGCACTGTAGCACGTCATATCACTCAAACTAGCCCGCCTAGCACGCGGGAAAGCACCGCCCTCGTCATTTTGTTCTGGATTTCTATGATCGATCGCACGAAAATGTTACGCTTTGCAAGTTCAAAAGGAAAAGGCGGCACACTTACGACTCGTACGCGTTGCACCCCCGACAGTCCGGCTCGCACGCTGCTCACCAGAGGGGACACGCGTTGTCTCGCATTTTCACTAACATGTGGGACTGCAATTGAATAAACCGTCAATAGCCGAAATCTAATCGCTCGGTGGGTGTCAGGTGAGAAGAGAGAGACGAGGGAGGGAGAAGAGATCGCACGCCCGCCGCACACTGACTCCAAGAAATATATGTGGTGATAATGTGAGGTGGGCCATGGGGGAGTCCGGAGTAAGTGAAGTAGAAAGGCACAAATGGTATGAACATCCGTGGCATATAGGGTGTGTTTGGTTGCGTTCTCCTCTCAGCATAGTTGTTCCCTCTTCATGCATGCTCAACTCAACACCCCTCTTCATGCATGCTATCTTCATGCATGCTTCTAGTGTATTTGTGCTAAACTAGTGTGGACTCATGCACCCTCCATACACTCTACCAAACACCCAAAAGTGGGTCGAGAAGGGAACTCTTGGGCGGCATTTGTCTCTTACTACGTACTCCCTCCGTTCCAAATTACTCGTCGTGGTTTTAGTTCAAATTTTAACTAAAACCACGACAAGTAATTTGGAATGGAGGGAGTACCACCAAATGTTGTATGTGCAATGCACAGTGATGTTATGGAGTACGTGCCTAAGTACTCTACTACTACTATATTAGTTGGAGGCACATATTAGCTTTTATATTTGTTTACGTGTATGCCCCGAGACCTTCCAACTAGACGTGTCTTTCTCTCCAGGTCGCACTTTGTATCGTTCATACCACTAGTACTACTACGTGTGGTCTCCGACCCAGAAGTGGAAGAAGTGGAGACGCTCTACCACGCTGTTTTTTTTGCGCTGGGCTCTACCACGCTGTTCATGTCCCACTCCTTTCGCTGACGTGTGGGACATCCAGCACGTGCCGTGTTTGGCACTCTTCGTCGTAAGAGTTGAAACGCTAGCATTCATCAGAAATAAAAAATAAATATAAATCAGCAGTGATACTATTTTTTTGAAAAAATTATCCTGGTCTACCCCGGTCGTATCGCAGGCCCAACCTTTCCCACTGTAAGTTGGTCGGACGAAGGAACCATCATGACTTCGTTGAATTCCGCTTCTTCAAGAAAACTTACTGTACCCGCAATACTGCTACCACACGCGAAGACTGGACGGCACTGTACCACGTCATATCACTGAAACCCACTAGGCCATCCTAAAAAAACCACTAGGCCAAACTAGCCCGCCTATAGGTCATCTATTTTGGAACGGAGGGAGTACGTCTCTGTACTGCTATGATTTTCTGTTGTACGTCTCTGTACTTTTGCTACGATTTTCCTACCCTATGAACCAAATGAGGCCTGAATGTATCCGTGTCGACTAAGCCTACAATTTTAGGAGCTTGGGCTATTGGCCGATCGACGACGGATAAGTATAAGCGTACCACGAGCTCATCAGCCCCAACGTTTCTCTTCGGTGAGTGTTTTGCAAGTACTATAGCTCGCACAGTAGCTAGCCTACTAACACCAAGAATCATCAAACAAGCCCTGCTGATATGATAAACAGTTCAAACTTACATCTAAGCATGCCATATATTACATCAAAAGCTGGTGAGGATACATCTGTTTCCATAACTCGGAGAGGGTTCGCATGATTCACTATCAAACAAAAGTAGCAAGTACCGCCCACACAAGACAGTGCACTAGCCCTAAGATGGTTTGATAACACGCATCGTTCTGGTAATTAAACACAGGGCAATGCAAACTACCCTGAAGGATTAGCGCGACCAACTATTTCTTGTCATCGATCTCTCGGGCAATGACCACAGCACGGACAGCGGCATGGGAATCGATCTCTGGGGCGATGTCCACAGGACTGACCGCGACATCGGAATCGATCTCTGGGGCGATGTCCACAGGATGGACAGCGGCATCGGAATCGATCTCCGGGGCGATGCCAACAGGACGGACCGCGACATCGAAAACGATCTCTGGGGCGTTGTCCACAGGACGGGCCGCGACATCGGAATCATCAAGGACGTCCACCGGCACCTGCACAACCCTAACATATTAGCAAGCACATTGCAAATAATCAAAAACCACAACTATGGTAATAAGCCATTATTTTTTACCTTGTGCAGCTCACCGGGGGATCCCATCCCTCCGGGGGCCATCTCCTCGTCCTCGATGGGGGCCATCACCTTGCCAGGGGAATACTGCTTCTCAACGGCGACTATCTCCTCAAACTCGGCCTTGAGCCTCGCATAGGTGGCCATCAGAGTTTCTGGGGTAGGCACGGTGGGGCCCTTGCTGTTCTTCCAACTTTCTTTGAGGAGTTCGTCCGCCAACGTCGTCAACTCTTTGGCCAGTGCTTGTTTCTTGGAGTTCTTCGTCTCCATGGGTTGGCCCGCCAACATGGTCAACTCGTTGGTCGGTGCTCGCTTCCTGGAGATCGCTGTCTCCAGTGGGTTGTCCGCCGGCAACTCTTTGCCTAGTGCTCCAGGATCCATCAATGAACTGACAAACAAAAAGCAATCGAAAGGAAACCACAATCGCAATGAAAACGGGAAAAGAATAGGCTGTGAGAATCGGTCGGTGCTTCGCAAAAAGAAGATTCTTGGAATGAAAATATAGCAGCATCACTGATTCGCCCACCTTTCCTTCGTCGGTACAGAAGAAAAATGGCAGAAGTGAGTAGCCTGGAGTGAGGTTTTCTTCAAGAAAGGGGAGAAAGGGCTTCAACGAGCGTTCCAGTGAAATGATGGTTGCTTCGTCCAGTCCAACTTCGAGGCCACTTTACCACTGCTGGTAAAGGTGTGGGTTTTGTGATATGACGGGTCATGACGGCCACACCGGGGTGACCGGTGAGTTTCGACTGTAGCACCTCGCTGTGATTTGGTGGATGGCACGCGGGCCCGGATGCTTTGATGTCCCGCATGTAGATAGAGCGGCTAGTCATATAGGAGTGCTCAATATTGTGCACCGCGACCAAGGCGGAGAGGAAAACGAGAGAACTACGTAATTAATGCATGAGTTTAATTAGGGTAGTTTTGTAAAGTACGAGATACATTCCTCCAATCGCAAAATGCCTTGGTTGATGAGATTTGAGATTTGAGCCCTATAAACCGGAAGGGAGGGAGTACTGCACGCGGTGTAGTCTAGTCACTTGTTGAAATCTCTAGAAAGGCAAATACTCCTTTCCGGTTTACAGGGCTATACTAGCAAGTACTAGTACTACAATAGTGGGCTCAAATAGCAATTTTGTCTCATGCAAGAGCCTGGCTATATGCGTGCTCCAAGGCACCGCACCACGCGAGCGTTCGCAACTGCCACGTTCGGGTTGCGCTTGGCTCTTCTCCTCTTCGAGAAGACAAACAATGATGTTACTCCTACTTCTATAGTATCGAATCCACTGCTGCATGTCCGTCCACCTCGTGCGGGAGGGATAGCGTGTAGCGAAAGCTCCTACTAGTCCTGCCAGCCACCACGCTCATGCGCGAGGGAGGGACGCAGCTTCATTGACTTACTGCTCCTGCCTTTGCGTCTATGACAGGTGGGCCCAACAGGTGGTTGGCCCACCTGTCATGCAGCCAAAGGCAGGTGCAGTTAAGGCACCGGAGCTCAGTCCGCGAGGGAGAGGGCGTTGTAGTAATCAAACTTCTCGGTCTTGTACGAGTTGACGCGACACATCAAAGCACTGCACTCGATATAAGTCTTTTTACACATTTCAAATGGACTACAACATACGGATGTATGTAGACATATTTTGCTTCGTATGTAGTCACTTGTTGCAATCTCTAAAAAGACTTATATTTGGAAACGGAGGGAGTACAACGCATGCATGCATGCCGTGACTTCCCTTTTGATACTTGCATGTGTTGATTTGATGCACCTTGCCAAATTTTGACTATAAATTTAACTAACCAAATTTTCATGCATGTCACAAAAAATTACGGGGCTGTTTGGATTGTGACTATGTTTGTCTTATGTTGCCACATTATTTTTCCCACACTTGCCACACTTGCCTAACTTGAGTTGCTCAAATTGTTAGACACACTTTGGCTTGCCTAAGGGAATCTTGCCACACTTTTTGTGTCTATGACATGTGGGGTTCACTGCTAATAAAAAAATTCTTGTCTTAGGTGTGGCTAATAAAAAAGACTTATATTTAGGAACGGAGGGAGTAGAAAATATAAATAATAATGCATGTTGGGGCAACCCACGTTTCCGATAATTTTAGCCATGGGCTTGTTCACAATTTTTACCAGGTAGTAACATGCCATGTTACTAGTCTATGTACTACCTCTATAGTGGAGAGTAACATATGTGTGGTAACATGCAACACTTCATTTATTAGGCTATAGACACATCTTTGCCTTGATATGTGTGATTTACTCATACTACTAGTAACTAGCTATGTTACTACTTCCCTCTCTTTCTTCATTTATTGCTTGCCAATCATCTATTTTACCTAGATATGTGTGATGTTACTATCTGTGTTACTCCCACTGTGGGTAGTCTTACGAGGGGGTGGTTGTTCATTTAATGGAGGGACTTGTACCAGACTTGAACGATACAAAGTGCGACCTGGCACACCGTAACACCACTTGGAACAAGCGGGTAGCTATCTCAAAAAACAATCAACAACTAAAAAAAGGCGACCTGGCACGTAGTACACAATTTTAAACGATTGTTTTGATGGAGTGAAAAAGGAAAACTACCCCACTACGTATATATAGGCCGGAGCCTCCGCGCTTGCTTGCTAGGGTTGCTCTATTCACACACTCTCATCCTCTCCAGATCTAAACAAGATAGGGGTGGTAACACTGTCTTTCTCCCTTCAAAAAACACTGTCTTTCTATCCTCACCGCTGGTTACAGATCCGGACGTATCCCCCTCCGCCGGTGAAGGGGAGGAGGGGCAGCGTTTAGGCCGTCGTCGACAGCGAGGGAGGAGACCCACTGCCGGCCGCACCGTTATCTCTGGCCGAGCGCCGGCGCGGGAGGTCCTCCGATCCCTTCGTCGTTGCCCTAGTGTGGGCGGATCCGGCCTCCCGCCGCCCACCTATCCACATCCCGACGACCTTCAGGTATATCTTCCTTCGAAACCGCCTTAGCTCTACTTCCCCAGCTCGCTACGTCGCTGCATGTGCATCATTTTCTACCTCTCAGCCCCTCTCGATCGGATGGTCCAACGTCACCTATTTTTTCTTCTATTGTTAGAGGTAAAGCTACTTCATGGAGTCGAATCTTGTACTTGGTTCAAACAAGAAATAAAGTGGGGGTGGGGGAATTTAGTATGTACATCGGACTTGGTACAAACAGGAAGGAAAGGGGGTGAAAGTAGTACAGACTGGTCATCCAACCGGTCTCTTGGTCGAAAAGGGAAATATAGGGGTAACGTTGTACACAGTGGTATGACCAGGACTAGATTTGCTATCCACACATAGGAGTAGGTGGCTAGAGTGAACAAAAATGGGACCAACCCAGATATGTTTCTTGGATGTTTGTTTCTCGGGGCAACAAACTATGAATCACCACTTTATGCCCCTGTTTAGGTACATGGTGCTGGACTGCTGGTGCACCCACTGTCCCATGCCCTTATACCAAATATTTAGCTGTTCTTAATCTAATGCCCCTGGTAAAATGAAGCCATGCCACTGTTATAAGCCATGACAAGTTTAGCCAAATGTTTTTGCCTGTAATTGTTTGAGACTCTGACTGTTTCCTCTGTAGCTTTTTGTGCAAACAGGGATATCCATTTCACCTGGTTGCTGTTGTGACCTTTTGGTGCACTGCACAAAACTCTTCTTAAAAGAAGTGACTTTTGTGCTGTTTAACTGGAATGTCAGAATGGAACAGTTGGTTCATTTCGGTGGAACTGCACAAAGGGAGATCTGTGTTCCAATCCTCATCATCCATATTGGCGCCATAACCTTCCTTTAGGTAAGAATGATATTTAATGCATGTGTTCATCTCTATTTTGCGACTGCCATGAGAAAATAATGCTATTTTTTACTAGTACACTTGTACTCCCTCACTGACAAAACCAATTCTGAAATAGAAGGCCAATCATGTACTTGGTTTCACCAACTGGTGAGGAGAAAGAGAAACAGAGCATGAAGAGGAAGAAGAAGAAGAATAAACAGTGCCAAGGCGATCTTGCTGAAGCCAGAGGCCTCAGTCGAGGCCATTCAAGGGCTCCGGCAACGACTACCTTACATGTGAGACGATCCTCCAGGGAGCCCTTCCACTTCTGCTGTCTCACTTAATTAATTAGGAGTACTTAAGTACCACTAATTTATTGCTGCCTAATTTTCCTGTCGGAGTTAAACAAATCTTTAGTAGCACCCTATGCTGAATCATGTACGTGTGTATGTTTGTCTATGGAGGTGAATCATGTGGTGGAGCAGGGAGGGAATATTATTAGTGTCATGACATAATAGTGCTATTGTTTTGCATGTCAATTTATTGCCATTGGTTCAATGAGGCAATGTTTTGCGTATTGTCCATCATGAATTTGATGCTACTGTTAGAGTAATATGCTAATGTCTTTCTATCCTTTCTCACTAAGCTAATGAAGGTTTCACCTTGTTCCTACTTGTGCAAACAGGGATCATGTTGTGCCAATCATACATTTTAGTGGAACTACACAAGACAATACAATGAACTGTATCCCAGCCAGTGCTTTAACTCTGCTGGAAGTTCTTGATAATCTTTCGATATAATCTCAGCACTGGTAAACAAGAGTGATTTCAACCATACATTTGAAGTGCACAAAATATATACTATTGAGTGATTCCAGTGAGTGCTTTATCATCTCTTATGGGACTACATGAATAAGCTTTTTTCCTCAGGTTGGTACGGGCCTAAGGCCTTCATCCATATTAGTTTGCTGTCATCTCTATTTGTATCGTGCTACTGTCATGAGAAACTCCTTTATCTTTGCACGTTAAAGTTTTGCAACCTATGATACATGGCAATGCTTTGAGTGTTGAGCTAATTGGCACTGATTAAATAAACTAATACCTCTCTTTAAGCAAGACTACTATGTTGCTAACTTTACCCATTAAGATAATGAGGGTGCTTCTATTTGTTAGTGTATGTTTCATCAACTAGTCCCACTATTACAGTAATCTCACTCTCTCAATATATGTGCCAACAGGGATGCTCGATTTTGGTGGAACTGCACAAAAACTTTGGGTGCTTCATTGCCTCGACAGCTTCCGTCCTTTCCTGTCAGTCGCTAATCTGGGCCTGCTTTCTTCCTTTGCTGTCAGTCGCTTCGCTTATCTCGGCTTCCAGTCAAAGGAAATAGTAATTGATATGCTACCTCACACAGGTTGGTACTGGTCTTTATCCTGATTATTGTGCTTGTCATGTATTGGTAATTTGGTATTGTGCTACTGTTTGCCGATTTTATAAAGGAGTAACTTGGAGCCTGAACTCGCAGGCAAATCATTGCATTGGGTGATTTCAGTAGAACTGCACAAAAAGATCAGATGGACAGATACTTATGCTGCTGCTATGTACTCCAAAGTTCACTCAGACAAGCATCGATGTTGACAAGAAGTGCCTATATTCATTCGAGTATCAACCGGCGTCAACCAGTTGTCAAACTCCAAGTATTAGGAGAGTGAACGCCAAAAATATTGCTTGGCGCATAGCCCAGAAAAACACAGTCCAGTCTTTGGTCCCAACTTGTGCCTTTTGGTTATCGGCAGATATGGTAGCGAACTGTATGGCATGGAGTCTAAAGATTCCAGACAAGTTGGTTGACGCGTATATTCATCTGGCACTTAATCAGTCTGCACGCCAGGGATGCTCCATTTCAGTTGAACTGCACAAAAAATTTGGGTGGTTCATTTTCTCAACCGCCTCCTTTCTCGTCTGCAATGTAGAATTTTGGCGAGCTACAGGACCAAGATGAGCCAGTAAACTAGTTGGATGAAAGTAGTGGCCAAGTTGCTCAAACCTCCCTCGGCACGAGGCCACTATTTGAGGATAAACCTACAAGCAAAGTTCAGATTGTCTGTGCTGCCTCTTATGTACTCGAAAGTTTACTCGTACAAGCATTAATTTTAGCAAGAAGTACCTCCGACTGAACACCATTTACCAGTCTGTACCCTAGGTAATTAAAGTTCGTCCATGGATCATATTGGCTGTGATCTCAATCATTTGGATGCATAAACATACTGAACATGTGTATATCTGAATCTTTTTGTGAATTATCTATGAATATTGTTGTGTGATCTATCAATCATTTGGATCCATAGACATGCTGAACTTGTGTATATATGAATCTTTTGAGTTGTTGATAGTGAATGTTGGCTATGAATATGAACGTGTCCTGTGAACCTGAGTTTGATACGAATGTTTACCTTTTCTGTTGTACTTGTGTGTGAACTTGTTAGTATGCCTACTGTGGGGTATGTGACGTGTGGGTGTCAACGGCACACCTTCTTCCCGAGAAGAATTGCACCTGCTTTGTTAGGGTAGCAACGGCGCATCAGCTCTTTTTAATCTTTTTGCTCTGTCTTGCCCCCTCCCCCGCTCAACCCCTGCCGTAATGTTTTCGGCCTCAAAACAAACATAGTACTGCGTTGTTTTTGGGGCTTGATGAAAAATCGAGTGCTGGTTTCTGTAGGTTGGCCCGCCCAGCAAATGGGCTGCTGGTCCACCACGGACTGGGAGGCTAAAAATACAAGTTGTATGGTGCAGAGGCAAGTAAAAAACGCCATCGAGAGCCATCCACTGAAGAAAAAAATCGCTCCTGATGTGCTTCTTCAGTCGTGCCGCCGGCCCCCTCTTTAATCCAGTTCGCTCGGGGATCTGGTATCATTTTTTTCCAGAGGGCGAACAAGTATCAGCTAGGCCTAGGTTTTGTATTTTAACATGCGTAGCCCACGACATACGGTGACAGTGGTTTCAACTTATTTTTTGAGGTCCATACCGGCCTATGGGCTTTTTCTTAAAGATCGGCAGCCCAATGTATTTTTTAACCACATTATATATATTTATTATTACTATTATCGTATATTTTATAGAGACTTATATATACATTATAAAAACATCCCACGTGTTATTAACTTATAAAAGTAAATGTTTAACAGAAGTTGGCAAGGAAAATCCTGGTTGTTTTTGACTCACAGGCAAGGAAAATCCTGGTGATTGCGTACAAAAGCTTGCGAAGATTTTAAGGACCAATGTAATAATAACGCGCTCATTTTTATTTTGAGCAATAACTCGCTAATTTGTTAATTATGTATATAAAAAATGTGCCTCTCCGGTTTATTTTTTGATATTAATTGCTCCTTCTAACATAACATTATATATATAACGAGCCCAGCTAATTCGTGTATTTGAAGGAAGTGCAAATGGGCTGGGATTTCTTAGAAAATATAAATGGGCCGCATTGACGCGAAATTATTTGTTCACCCAGCCCAGCAAATGGACTGTACATTCTAGAAAACATGGGTTAAATATATGCCACATTTTTGCAGGCTGACATGTGGGCCAATAGGTCGAAGCCTACGCAGGGCGTTGTCAACTTGGTCAACAAATGATTATGACATCCACAGCCATTGGATTTATATCCAACGGCCGGCATGCACCTTCAATCTCTCGTCTTCTTCCTCCAGCGTCGCCGGGACCGCCTGGTCCGGCCTCCGGCGGCTAGCGGCTCTGCTTAGCACGCATCGCTGCGAAGCGCTACCCCACCGCCGGCCAGGCTATCCCTCCACCCCTCCACACCTCCTGTTATTCTCCACCGACTGCAGCCCCACGCCGCACCAGAACCAGTTATAACCCTTCTCCTCCTCTCAATCTGCGACTCCACTGCCGCGTCTTCCCATCTCCGAGTCGTTCCCGTCCGGGGCCTCGCCGTCGTCCACCGCCTCGCTGCGCTCGGTGCGGCGTGGTCAACAAACGAGAGTCATCGGAAGAGGACTGTACGTGGAGAGCCTGACGGCTGGGACCCACGAGGTCCATGGTCGCACGCAAGGAAAGTTCCTCCTTATTAAGCTGAAAAAATGTTTCCTCCACCTGACAGCTGGGACCCACCGGCTGTATCTTCGCACGGAAGGAAGTGCCTCCTTGTTATGCGAAAAAAATTATTCCTCCCGTTGACAGCTGGGACCCGTCAGATTTGGTGGCTGACTTGTGGGCCTACTAAGCGGACGTGTACGCAGGGCTTTGTCAACTTAATCAACAAATGATTCTAGCAGCTGGACCGTTGGATGTTAATCCAACAGCCGTGCTCCTTCTTCAACCTCTGTTCTTGCTCCTGTCTCCCGTGGGCGGCACCGCGGCTGTGCTGCCGCGCACCCGAACCAGTCAAGTTTCCCACTCCTCTCCATCTGCGACTCCACTACCCCGTCTTCCCCATCTCCGGGTCGTTCTGGTCTGGGGCCTCGCCGTCGTCCACTGGCCTTGGTGCGCTTGGCACGGTGTGGTCAACGTGGTCAACAACCGAGAGTCATCGGAAGATGACTGTACGTGGGACGCTGACAGTGGGGACGCACCACGCCCATGGACGCATGCATGCAACGGAATGCGGCATGGACAACGTGGTCAAGGAACGACTTCTGAAAGTGCGTTATATCGACTAGAGGGGGGTGAATAGGCGATTTTTATGAATTCTTCACTGAGGAATTTGTGGGTGAGGAAATTCCTTAGCGAAGAACTACTTGCAGCGGAATAAGTACTCAAAAGTATGCATAGCAGAACACAAGCATAGTCATCATGATGAAATGAAAACAAGCACAGAGTACAGAAAGCGTAAACACGGGATAACACAGGATGAAGACAAACAGACTAAAGAAATTGAACTGAGGAAATTGAGAAAGTCTTCAGTCAAAGACTTCAAACACAAATATGAACAAGTGCACAACACAGGAATGAGGAAATGAAAGAGTTGAGGAAATGGAACCAGTTGGCTTGGTGAAGACAATGATTTGCTAGACTAGTTCCAACTGTTGTCTCAGTTGTACGTCTGGTTGGAGCGGCTAGGTATTTAAACCTGAGGACACCCAGTCCCGGACACACAGTCCTCACCGTATTCTCCTTGAACTAAGGTCACACAGACCTCGTCCAATCACTCGTGGTAAGTCTTCAGGTGACTTCCAAACCTTCACAAACTCGGTCACTCGGCGATCCACAATTTCCTCTTGGATGCTCTAGACCATGACGCCTAACTGTCTGGAAGAAGCACAGTCTTCAAAGGTAACAAGCGTCGGATCCACGCAGGATCAATCTCTTCAGTGATGCTCAATCACTTTGGGTTTGTAGGTGTTTGGGGTTGGGGTTTTCCTCACTTGATGATTTTTGCTCAAAGTCCTCGGAGGATGGGATGCTCTCAAATGACAAGTGTCAGTTTCTCCCGGAGCAACCAACCAGCTAGTGGTTGTAGGGGGCGGCTATTTATAGCCTAGGGAGCAGCCCACATGATAAGACATAAATGCCCTTCAATGATATGACCGTTAGGTGGGTAGATATTTTGGGACAGCTGGCGCATAGCACAGCAACGGTCGGAAATTTGAGTGTCAAATTCCTCAGGGCTATCATGTTCCTCACTGTGTAGGCAATCCGCACTGGCGAATTCCTAACTCCTCAGTCAGAACAAATTCCTCAGAGACCAGAAGAACTTCGTCTCTGTCACTGAAGAATATGATTGAACTGTATGAGATTTCCAATGGCTTCACTCGAAGGGATTGGTAGGTGTAGGATTTTGAGTTGAGCATCACATGGAAATTTTTCCTTAGTATTTCCTCGACCCCCTTGAACAGTACGGTGTTTCCTATGACTCAAGAAAGAGAAAATGAAACAACGAAAACAAAAGTCTTCACGCTTCATGTTCCTCAAATGAATACCAAGTCTTCAAGGTCACACCAATTTCTTCACTTTCAAAGTCTTCAGAAAGTCTTCAGAAATCCAAAGTCTTTAGTCGAAGAACTTCATTTTTAGGGGTCGACTTTTATCTGTAAATATCAAACTCCTCATAGACTTATAGACCTGTGTACACTCATAAACATATCAGTCCATTAACCTATAAGTCTTCAATACACCAAAATCACTAAGGGGCACTAGATGCACTTACAATCTCCCCCTTTTTGGTGATTGATGACAATATAGGTTAAGTTTTCAACGGGGATAAACATATGAAGTGTAAATACTGATATTGAGGAATTTGATTGCAAGATATAGAAGAACTCCCCCTGAAGATGTGCATAGTGAGGAATTTTCTTTTGAAGCAATGCACACTTGAAGAATTGAATCATGGAGATCTCCCCCTATATCTTGTAATTCATACATGCATTTGACATATAGTATGAAGAATTTGAAATGCATGATGAAATATGGTGACTGATGTAATTCAGCATGCGTGCAATAATATTAACGAGGAATAAGCATGCAGAAAAAAACAGTAAAAGTATCAGGCCACCATAGAGTTTAAGTTTACAACTCGATCCAACAAAGTCATCAGAAGAACGAGAGTTGTAACTTTAGAAAAAAAATGCCCATATAAGATAGACCCACTTGAAGACTAGCTCAAATTTCTCCCCCTTTGTCATCAAATGACCAAAAGGGTCGAAAATGAGGACTAACGCCCCTGAAGAATATCAAGGTGATGAAGGAGCATCAGCGTTGTTGGGGTCGTTTGTTGATGTAGGGCCAGCCGCAGTGTTGTCCAAATCTTCATGTTCATCAGTGTCACGTGATGAACAATAGGAGTTGGCCACCAAGGAGGGAACCTTGACCTTCTTGTACTTCTTCGGAGGAGGTGCAGCCCGGTCAAGATCTTCCTTGAGACCCATTTTCTTCAGATCTTCTTCACTATAGACTTGAGACAGAACAACCCAGGTGCGGTTGAGGGTTTCATGAAGGTAGTAGTGGTTTTTCTTCACTGCATTGTGTGTAGCAGTCATGTTGTGAAGAATTGGACCAAACTGACGCTTGACCCATTTATGATTGCGATCAACCTTCTGGTGAAGACTGAGGAGAAGCTCACGGTCAGTCATCACCCTAGGTGTTGTGCCTTGAGGATTTTGCTTGGGTGCGTTTGCGGCAGAGTCATGGGTGGCAGAGTCATCATTGGATGAGTAGGATGCAGCCTTCGAAATTGTCCATCCAATGGACGAATGCCTTCATCAATTACAGTAGTAGCCTTGCCCTTTTCATCAGCTGAGGAAAATGTCCATTTGAGGACTTCGATCGGGGGCAAGTAGCTGCAATGGTTCAGTGTATCAGCTCTATAGTTGAGTGAAGACCTTGTCCTGATGAATCTCATAATCCAAGGTGCATAAGGCTTCAGCTCAAATGGTGACATAGCGACATTGGCCAGAGTCCTCATGAAGAAATCATGGAAGTTGACGGGAACGCCATGAATGATATTGAAAAGCAGATTCTTCATGATGCCAACGACTTCTTCTTCATTTGAGTCGTGGCCCTTGATAGGACTCAATGTCTTCGTCAGTATTCGATAGACAGTCCGAGGCACATACAGCAATTCCTTCACAAGGAATTTTGTTCTTGGGGCCTGACCTGGCTTCAAAGGCTTCATCAGCACTTGCATGTAGTGATCGGTAAGCTCAGGTTCATTGTAGACGCAACAAGCACCTTCAAGGGGCGGACTGAGTGGTAAGGCACGAAGCAATTCAGTAGCTGGTGCCTTGTAGTGAGTGTTTTCAGACATCCAGTCCAGCACCCATGAATTCACATCTTCAGAATTTCCGGTGATGTGCAGTGTTGCATAAAATTGAATAATTAGTTCTTCGTTCCAATCACATATGTCAATGCAGAAGTTTAATAATCCAGCGTCGTGAAGAACACTGAGGACTGGCTCGAAGCACGGCAGACATTCCATATCCACGTGAGGAATGTGCTCATGATCGAAGACTTTGTCTTTGTTGAACAGCACTGAGGAATAGAAATTTGACTGGCTGGCAGTCCAGAAATGCCTCTTCCTTATGCGAGCAGAGTCATAAGGGTTGTAATCAGTGAAGAATACATGCTCGCCAAAGAAGGCATCAGTCTTGAATTTTTGCTTCCTGGAGAATGGATCCTTTGGCTTGGGCAGAGGAGTGTCAGTGAGTTGCATCACAACCTCAGGAATCGCAATCTCAGGTTCTTCAGGCTGAGGAATTTCTGGATCCTCTTCAGTGGCAGCCTGGTTCTTGAATTCTTCATTTTCATTTTCTTCAGCACTAGCGGCTGGAATGTCTTCATGAGCTTCATCAGATCCCATTTGAACTGTAGTGACTGGGGACTGAGGAATTTGCTGCAGTGGAGTGAAGAGTGGAGAATTGGGGTGCTGACTTTCCCAAAAGTCATCATTCATCACTGGTGCGGTACAGCCAATGTCCACATCTTCATCTTCAATTTCTTCAACGATAGCCTCTTCAGCAGTGAACTGGGGCATAGGCAAGGAAACAACTGGTGTTGAAGGGATTTCATCCACTTCAATTTCTTCATCCATCTGCTCTGACGTAGCAGCAGAAGGAGTTTCTTCATCAGATCCACTAGGGATCACATATTCTTCATCAAAAGGAACAAGGTCCTTTGATGGCATGGTTGAGATTGGAACAACATCAATTGGATTTGCAAATGAACTGGTCAAAGGCTTCATCTTCTTCGGAGCTGAAGAATCTAAAGTAGCTGATGCTTTCCTTTTCTTCACAGCTGCACGCTCTGCAACCTTGGTCTTCTTCACATCTGATGCAGAATGAAGGATTGGAGTTGGAATAGGTGCAGAAGGAGCTGAGGAATGTGGTTGATTTTCTTCAGGCACAACTGATGCAGTTGCCCTGACCTCTTCATTTTCTTCAGGCGCACCACTAGTGGGTGCCCTGGCAATTTCATCAGCGGCTGGAATGCAGTCATCAGCCCTGGAACTCACATTGTCTTCAGCAGCCTGATTGTCATCAACGGTGCTGGCATGTTCTTCAGTTTGCTGAGCAGATGCTTCAGCCGGAGTGACTTCAATATGCACAGGGGCAGGGGCACTTGATGTGAGTGTCTTCGTCAGATTGACGAACCTGACCTTGGCTCCTTTCCAATCAGCATAGTAAGCGTTGAAATCATCGCTGAGGACTTTGATTTCAGACTGGAGCTTTACAAGTTCATCAGTTGTCATAGAGACAATGTTGTTCTTCAGGAACTTCTCCTTCCTGTACTGTGCTTTCTTGAGCTGCCTGGCCTTCTCATATTTCCATTTTTCTTCACTGATGAAATGGGTCAGCATGTGACTTTGGCCAGGTGTCAACTTGAAATCCGGCATAGGAGTGTTTGGGTCCTTGTGCCAGAGATCAATATAGTCGAGGATCAACTTAGGATCCAAAAGCAGTGGCACATTTGTGCCCTTGGCTCTAGCGGCCCTGACTTGCCTGTCTCTGATGATTTCAGCAAGTTCTTCATCATCAGCTTCGTCTTCTTCAGACGACACTTGGAAGGCGACCTGCTTCTTCTGAGGACTTGGCTGAGTGCCTCGTCCAGCAGTGGTCTTTGTCTTCAGCAGTGAGGGTCCTGTTGAAGAGTTTGGTGCAGCTGAGGAACTAGCTGAAGCTCCTGAGGCAATAGAGATGCCTGTAGTCCTTTGGCACGTGGCGAGATGCACAGGTGCTGAGGATTTTGTCGGAGCAGCTGAGAACCTTGGAGGAGCAGGAGCGGCTTGAGGAATTGGCCGTGAGGGCTTAGCTGAGGAAATTGGCCGTGAGGGCATTGAAGAAGAGGCACTTGGCTTGTGCGCAGACTTCTTTGCCATGGATTTCTTCGGCCTTACAGAGGCCTCAGCAGCAGCAGAAGTGGAATCTTCATTGAATTTCTTCGCTGCATCTTTTCCCTGTTTTGCCAACTTGGCCTGGCGCTTGGCCCATTCTTCAGGAAATTCCTCACCGCGCTTGATGCTAGTGGGATCTGCCTCTTGGCCAGGTGCCAATGGAGGTCTTGAGCATCGAGGAGTAACAGCGAATTTCTTCATGTATTTTGGAGCACATACCTGTACTCCCTCCACTCTTTTGCCCATCTCCTTTCTATCCTCTGAATGCGCACCTTGCGCTGATTCTTATCTTCCTCAGGGGGTGTGCAGTACCCAGCATAAATGTCCTCAGGTATTTCAAAAGCAGTATTGACCTCAGGCCTCTTTCCTCCTTTATGTGGCTTCTTTTCATTAGCCATTTTCAGGAATTTGAACAATTGAACTCTCTGAAGAAGTATGCAACTTTTCTTCAAGGAACGCTGCAAATGAGTTAAGTTGATGAGAACTAGTGATTCAGCAGCGGACATGAGTACCTGTGAACAGAGTATAGTTGCGAGGAATTTGGAGAGGTCATATGCGTTCTCAGAAGGTTTTTCAAAAAGAACAAGTTTGAGGAATTTGACCAGATAAGTCTTGAAGAATTTCACTAAGCGTTCTTTGTCTTAGGTTCCAGAGTTGTATAGATCGAAGATCCACACAATTGAGGAATCTTGAAGAAAAATTATTGCTTAGACAAACGAATCAAGAACACATGACATGTGAGGTGTTTAGTGTGTGAGGATTTGAAGAAATACACATTTGAAGATTTTGTAGTAAACATTTGAATCAAAGAGGGTAGTAAAAGTAACTTTTAATTACCCTGGACGAAGAACACGACGAACTGGGATGTGGAGAAGTGAAGCTCGTCTGTGCAGATCTTCCACGCCCTAACTCGGCGGAGGAAGACGGCTACGGCGGCGGCGGAGTGAAGATTTCCGCGGCCGGTGTGAGTACGGCGGCGACGAGGTCGAGGCAGTGAAGCTCTTCCTCACCGGCGACGATGATGTAGCGGCGGCGCTAGGGTTTGAGAAGCTCGAGCGGGAGAGAGGTCGAGCGGAGTAGAGGAAGTGAGGAAGGGAGAGGGGGTATTTATAGCCACGGTGAAAAACGGTTCGCCCGAAGAAATTGGATGAACGTGCCCCTGACCCCTCTCATTCGCTTGACATGTGTCACCCACGTACTGAGAAGTGGAGATCGTGTTAGATCATGGGTGAATAGATAAGTATATCGTGGGAAGCGGGAACGGTTTGAGCGGCAAAGCCGAAAATTTGGATAAGATAAGTTAAAAGTTCTGTTCGCAAATTCTTCAGCTGACACGGACACAGTGAAGATTTTGAACGAGTTTCAAATAGAACGCACATGAAGAATTTGTGAATAGATTGGGTTGAGTATAGCATAGAGGGGGAAGGGTCCGATCACATTCACTTAGCAGAAAAACCAACTTGAAGAATTAGCCATAAGTGAATGTTGTAGAGGACATAAACTTTTATATATATAGCCAATGAAGAAAAACGACGAAAACAGTGAAGATTTTTCAAAGTTGAAGAACATGGACAACTAAGGAATTTCAAAAACTGAGGAAAAACTCAAATTGAAGATTTTCAACTTTTGTGGTGGCGTGACCCACCGTATAAGAATGATGATTTCAGACACCGCGTACAATTGTCGTAGGGTTCTGAGAATCAAATTCTTCATTAATTTCTTCACACTTAGAGTGTTATTCTTCATTGATTGAAGAAAAGCGTTTCTTCATGTGTTGCACATCTAAGTCATCAATTTTGCATAAGTGTTAGGATGAGTGTCCTCTTCAAAGAACATTCGAAGATTCTAAGATATTTAGCTCACACCGCAACTTGCTAAATCTCCTCTCATTCAAGGGCTTTGTGAAGATATCGGCTAGCTGTTCTTCAGTCTTCACATGCTCAATAGAAATGTCACCCTTCAACACATGATTGCGAAGAAAATGATGACGAATCTGAATGTGCTTTGTCTTCGAGTGCTGAACTGGGTTGTGAGCAATCTTGATGGCACTCTCATTGTCACAGAAGAGAGGCACATTCTTCACGTTGACGCCGTAGTCCTTGAGAGTTTGCTTCATCCACAGCAATTGAGCACAGCAAGACCCAGCAGTAATGTACTCAGCTTCAGCAGTAGATAGTGATACGCAGTTCTGCTTCTTCGAGGACCAACAGACCAAAGATCGTCCGAGCAAATGACATGTACCAGATGTTGACTTGCGATCCACACGATCACCAGCATAGTCAGAGTCAGAATATCCAACGAGATCAAAAGCCGAGCCCTTGGGGTACCATAATCCTAATGTTGGTGTGTGAGCTAGATATCGAAGAATATGTTTCACAACCTTATGCTGTGATTCCTTCGGTGTAGCTTGAAATCGGGCACACATGCAAACACTAAGCATAATATCTGTCCTAGATGCACATAAGTACAATAAAGAACCAATCATGGAGCGTTATACCTTTTGATCAAAGTCAATACCATTTTCATCAGTGCACAGATGGCCATTTGTGGGCATCGGAATTTTGACGCCTTTGCAATCTTGCATGCCGAATTTCCTCAGTACATCCTTGATGTATTTCTCCTGAGATATGAATATGCCATTGCGCTGTTGACGAATTTGAAGACCTAAGAAGAATTTCAACTCTCCCATCATAGACATTTGATATTCTTCACTCATCATATAGGCAAATTCATCACTATAACGTTGGTCAGTACAGCCAAAGATGATATCATCAACATATATTTGGCATACAAACAATTCATCATCATATGATTTAGTGAAAAGAGTAGGGTCAAGTGAACCGGGTTTGAAGCCTTTCTTCATGAGGAATTCCTTCAAAGTATCATACCACGCCCGAGGGGCTTGCTTGAGGCCATAGAGGGCCTTATTTAGTTTGAAGACTTTGTCAGGATGCTTAGGATCTTCAAAACCTGGGGCTTGAGCAACATATACTTCTTCCTCAAGCTTACCATTGAGGAATGCACTTTTCACATCCATTTGATATAAAGTGATATCATGATGGTTAGCATAAGCAAGTATTATGCGAATAGCTTCAAGTCTAGCAACAGGTGCAAAAGTTTCATCGAAATCAATTCCTTCAACCTGTGTGTTGCCTTGAGTTACAAGCCGTGCCTTATTCCTCACCACAAGGCCATTTTCATCTTGCTTGTTGCGGTAGATCCACTTTGTGCCAATGATATTATGTTTGCAACGATCTGGACGATTGACCAGTTCCCAAATGTTGTTGAGCTCGAACTGATGTAATTCTTCTTGCATGGCCTAAATCCACTCAGACTCCAGAAATGCTTCATCTACCTTAGTGGGCTCTGAGATAGAGACAAAAGCATAGTGCCCACAAAAGTTAGATAAATGTGAAGCTTTTGAGCGTGTGAGAGGACCTGGTGTTTCAATGTCATCGATGATCTTCTCAACTTGCACTTCTTTTGCAACGCGAGGATGAGTAGGTTGTCGTCGAGGAATTTGATCAGCATTTTCTTCAGCACCAGCAATTTCTTCAGGTGCATTAGCTCGACGTTCTTCACGTTCTGGAATGAATTCTTCAACAGATTCTTCGGTAGGAATGACATCCTCAGTAGCCTTGAACTTGATAGTTTCCTCAGGTGTTGGTTCATCTATCACACAGGGTAGGTGCTCTCTTTGCGAGCCATTAGTTTCATCGAACCGCACATCTACAGTTTCAACAACTTTGTGAAGAACGGTGTTGAAGACTCTGTAGGTGTGCGAGTCCTTTCCGTAACCAAGCATAAAACCTTCATGTGCTTTTGGTGTAAATTTAGCATTGTGATGAGGATCTCTAATCCAACATTTAGCACCGAATACTTTGAAATAACTCACATTGGGTTTCTTGTCAGTGAGGAGTTCATAGGCAGTCTTCTTGAAGAATTTGTGAAGATATACCATGTTGATGATGTGGTACGCAGTATAAATTGCCTCAATCCAGAAGTGACGAGGCGTCTTGTACTCATCAAGCATAGTGCAAGCCATCTCAACAATAGTTCTGTTCTTGCGCTCCACGACGCCATTTTGCTGAGGAGTATAAGGAGCAGATAACTCATGAGTAATACCAAGTTCATCAAGATAGTCATCAAGACCAGAATTCTTGAACTCAGTTCCATTGTCACTTCTGATGTGCTTGATCTTCACACCAAAGTTGGTTGAAGCCCTCGAGGAAAATCGTTTGAAGACTTCCTGCACTTCATGTTTGTAAGTAACAATGTGTACCCATGTGTAACGAGAGTAATCATCAAAAATAACAAGCCCATAGAGAGATGCGTCATTTGTGACGGCTGAGTAATGGTTAGGACCAAAGAGGTCCATGTGAAGCAATTCGAATGGTCGAGTAGTGGTCATGATAGTCTTCGCTGGATGCTTAGCCTTGGTCATCTTTCCAGCTTCACAAGCTCCACCCAAGTGATCCTTGAGGAATTTGACATTCTCAATGCCAATGACATGCTTCTTCTTTGCAAGCATGTGCAAATTCCTCATGCCTGCATGACCAAGTCATCGATGCCATAGCCAACCTTCTGAAGCTTTTGCGAGTAGGCACACGGCCGGTTGCGGTCCTGTAGAGAAATCAACAATATACAAGTCTCCTCTCCTAAAGCCTTCGAAGACTTTGGAATTGTCAGATTCCATAACCACAACACAACGATACTTGCCAAAGACAACTACCATATCAAGATCACAAAGCATTGAGACAGACATGAGGTTGTATCCTAAGGACTCGACAAGCATGACTTTGTCCATGTGTCGATCCTTTGTGATCGCAACCTTACCTACACCCAATACCTGACTTTTGCCTTTGTCAGCGAAGATGATATGCTTCAGATGTGATGGTGATAAGGGAGCATCAATCAATAGATTCTTGTCACCAGTCATGTGATTTGTACATCCACTATCAAGGACCCACTCAGTGGCTTTGGGTTGATCATCCTGCAGATGAATTAGTGCAGCTTACGAACTTCATATACTTCATAAGTGAAGAATATGACATCACAATTCATCAGATCAATTTCATCAAGCAATAGAACAGATAAAGCAGTATGAGGACGTGAGAAATGAAAGTTCATTTCTTCATGATTAGCCTGCGTCCTTTCAGGCACTCTTCAGGTCTCCAGCAAATTCTTCAGACGTTCAAGCACGTCTAGAGACCTGACCCTGCAGAAGAGATTAGTTCTTTTTCTTCACCACCCACATCTGAAGGGGTGCCAAAGAGTTCATCACTCTGCGAGCTCCATATGAGAAAGGTGGCATAGAAGCCAATCCATTTCGTTTCACATAAGAGAAGTTAGGGTAAGCATATGAATAAGTAGAGAAATTCTTCGAGGACTTATGAACATAATGATTAGAAGAATAATGCTCATATTCATAGCCCTTGGCTCTTCCCTGCGAAACAGAGTTGTTAGCACGATGATGTTCATATGAGGACTTTGACCCTTTTGAGGAATATGATCCATGTGAGGAATTTGGTCTTTATGAGGACTTGGATCCATATGAAGAATTTGGTCCATATGAAGAATTTGATCTGGGGTTCCTATTCTTCACAGGTGGTGTCGTGAGGACATTCACCTGAAGACTTTCAAGGCACCTTTTGGGAACCCAGATTTTCTTCATAGGGGAACCGTTCCTGCAGTTAGTGCCAACATATCTAGCAAATACTTCACCATTCTGAGTTTTAAACAGTTTGTAGTTGGAGTCAAATGACTCATCAGAAGAATGAGAAGATTCACATGTAAAGCCAGATAAATTAGATGGATCAACTGGAGGTCCCTTTGCAGCAACCCATGAGGTTTTGGGGTACTGCTCAGGCTTCCAATATGTACCATTAGCATTAAGTTTCCTCTCAAAGGCAATACCCTCTTTCCTAGGGTTCCTGTTGAGGATCTGCTTTTTAAGCACATCACAAAGAGTCTGATGCCCTTTGAGGCTTTTGTACATGCCTGTCATGTACAATTCCTTCAGGCCTGCATCGTTAGTGATACTAGCAATGTCCTGAGATGAGGAATTAATGATAGCAGAGACAGTTAAGGAATTTGTAGCATTAGAAGCATTTGAACATTCAGGTGAAGAATTAGCAGATTCACGTTCAATGCATTTCAAACATGGAGGAACAATTTTTTCCTGAGCAGCGCTGATTTGTTGAGCAAGTAATGAATCGCGCTCCTTCTGAAGATCTTCATAACTCACTCTTAGCTTCTCAAGATCTTGCTTTCTTTGAAGAAATTCATAAGAAAGCTTCTCATGATCAGATAAGAGAGTGTTATGTTGATCTTGAAGGCTGTCATACTTAGTATGAAGTCTCTGAAGACTTTCAGCCAAAGCTTTTGACTTATCCATTTCTTCACCCAACATATCATCGCTCTTACTAAGCATGTTTTGAACCTTTTCCAAAGCTCTTTGTTGTTTAGCGGCAAGGGAAACAAGTTTGACATAACTGGGTCCTAATTCATCATCACTAGATTCAGACAGATAGCATTCAGTTACCTCTTCACCATCTGCCATAAGGCATGGTGAGGAGGATGATGATTCTGGTTCGAATGTCATTGATTTGAGAGATTCCTTGAAGTCCTCGAACCAAGGATCATGACGGGTTCGATGACCTTCATAGACATCAGAGAGACGGTCCCAGATAAGCTTCGCATGATCGAGATGCATGACATTCCTGAACTGATTTTGAGACAGACAGGAGCAGATGACGCCCTTCGCCGTGAGGTTGAGAAGAGTGTACTTGCGAATGTCATCAGCTTCCGCCATCTTGCACAGATCGGTAAGACCAATTTCAGTGACGGTCCACAGTTTGCTGTTCATCGCCATGAGGCGCTTCTTCATCATGGCCTTCCACTTGGGATAATCATGACCTTCAAAGATGGGACATGTCACTTTCTTCATACCTGCGGTCGACATAACTAAAACTCCAGGCGGTTAAACCAAAATCACACAGAACAAGGGAGTACCTTGCTCTAATACCAATTGAAAGTGCGTTATATCAACTAGAGGGGGTGAATAGGCGATTTTTATGAATTCTTCATTGACGAATTTGTGGGTAAGGAAATTCCTTAGCAAAGAACTACTTGAAGTGGAATAAGTACTCAAAAGTATGCATAGCAGAACACAAGCATAGTCATCATGATGAAATGAAAACAAGCACAGAGTACAGAAAGCGTAAACACAGGATAACACAGGATGAAGACAAACAGACTGAAGAAATTGAACTTAGGAAATTGAGGAAGTCTTCAGTTAAAGTCTTCAAACACAGTTATGAACAAGTGCACAACACAGGAATGAGGAAATGAAAGTCTTCAAACACAGATATGAAAGTCTTCAGTTAAAGTCTTCAAAAACGTTTCCCCCTGACTGCTGGGACCCGCCGGACGGGCCACCGTACTTCACGAAAATGATGTTCCCCCGCTGTCAGCTCGGACCCACAGGAAGTGCCTCCTTATTACGCAGAAAAAATGAATACTCCCCCTGCTAGCTGGGACCCACCTTGGTGGGAGGCTGACTTGTGGGCCTACTAAGTTGACGGGGACGGAGGGCTTTGTCAACTTTGTCAATATGGACGATTCTAGCTCCGGTGACAGTACGATGTCCATCCAACGGCCGTAGTGCTTCTTCAACCTCTGGTCTTCTTGCTCCAGCCGCCCAAACCAGCACTGGTCGTGCCGCGTGCTCCTGCCTCCCGTGGCCGGTTGTGATGCCGCGGAGGCCTCACCGCCCCCTACTACTCCCACCGCTGGCTGGGCCATCCCTCTACTCACCCACACCCCCTGTTATTCTGCGACGACGGTAGCCTCACACCGCAGCCGAACCAGTGAACCCTCATACTCCTCTACGCGTGGGCATCCATTGCCGCGTCTTCCCCGGCTCCACGTCATCCCCTTCCTAGGACTCGCCATCGTCCATCGCCCTGGTGTTCTCGGTGCGGCGCGGTCAACGTGGTCAAGGAACAACTTCCATCGAAAGAGTATTGTACGTTGATAGGCTGACAGCTGGGTCCACGGCAGCCGCAAGGAATTGGCTCCTTATTACGCACAAAATAATTATTCCTCCACCTGACACCAGGGACCCACCGGGCGGGCCACCGTATTTGGCAAAAAAACGTTTCCCCCTGACTGCTGGGACCCACCGAACGGGCCACCGTATTTCGCAAAACAACGTTCCCCCCGCTGTCAGCTCAGACCCATCGGAAGTGCCTCCTTATTACGCACAAAAAATGAATACTCCCCTGCTAGTTGGGACCCACCTTGGTGGGAGGCTGACTTGTGGGCCTACTAAGTTGACGGGGACAGGGTGCTTTGTCAACTTAGTCAATATGAACGTTCTAGCTCCAGTGACCGTACGATGTCCATCCAACGGCCGTAGCGCTTCTTCAACCTCTGGTCTTCTTGCTCCAGCCGCCCAAAGCAGCACCGGTGGTGCCGCGTGCTCCTGCCTCCCGTGGCCGGCTGTGATGCCGAGGAGGCCTCACCGCCCCCTACTATTCCCACCGCTGGCCAGGCCCTGCGGCGACCGCACCCGAACTAGTGAACCCTCGTACTCCTCTCCGCGCGGGCTTCCACTGCCGCGTCTTCCCGGCTCCGCGTCGTCCCCTTCCTAGGCCTCGCCGTTGTCCACCGCCCTGGTGCTCTCGGCGCGGCGTGGTCAACGTGGTCAAGGAACGACTTCCATCGGAAGAGTACTGTACATGGAGAGGCTGACAGCTGGGTCCACAGCGGCCGCAAGGAAGTGCCTCCTTATTACGCGCAAAATAATTATTCCTCCACCTGACGTAGGGACCCACCGGACGGGCCACCGTATTTCATGAAAAAAATGTTCCCCCTGACTGCTGGGACCCACCAGCTACATCTTCGCACGGAAGGAAGTGCCTGACAGTCGGGACCCACCTGGTCGAAGCGTACGTAGCGTTGTCATTCTGGTCACGAACGTGTACGTACATACTGGTCGATGTGGAGGCGCACACGTGTCGTAGTAGAGGCGCGCACGTAGCATGTACACGTACGTACAGCGGCCAGTGTGCAAGAAAAAAAATACGGCCACATACGTACATACGGGCGGGGTCTCGAATGCCTACTCGCGCATACGTACGGCCAGGGCTTGTGTACATGGCTGGGTCGGAACGGAGGAACTGCGTCGTCGTCGTGTTCATGGGGAGGCAACGGAATGCGTCGTGTTCATCGGGAGGCAACGGAACGCGTGGGAGCCAACCGGCTTGGACGGAACAGCCGATGGAAACGAGGCCTGGCGTACCGCAGAATGGAGGAAACGGCCTTGTGTTCGACCGGCCACGGTCAAAACAGGATCCTGTTCATCGGGAGGGGTCTGGCGTACCGCAAAACGGAGGAACGGACTTGTGTTGGACCTCCTACGGTCGAAACGGGGTCCTGTTGATCGGGAGGGGTGTGGCGTACCGCAAAACGGAGGAAACGGACTTGTGTTGGAGCGCTACGGTCGAAACGGGGGTCCTGTTCATTGGGAGGGGTCTGGCGTACTGCAAAACGGGACTCCACGGGATACTGTTCATCTCCACCGTCGACCCCCTCTAGCCTCCATGGGCTACTGTTCATCCATCATCGACCTCCTCCAGCCTCCACCTACGACTGTTCATCCACGGGCTCCTGTTCATCCAGCCTCCACCACGCGCTACTCCATCGGCTACTGTTCAACCAGCCCTCTCCACGGGCTCCTGTTCAACCACCCCTCCACGGCTACTGTTCCTCCAGCCCTCCACCGTCTACTGTTCATCCAGCCCTTCACGGGGTGGTCCTGTTCATCCAGCCCTCCACGGGGTCCTGTTCATCCAGCCCCAACCGGCTCGATCGATCGGGGTCATGTTCATCCAGAGGCAATAGCACGGGGTCCTGTTCATCCACCCCCA